>NW_027473894.1:75268-124315 GCF_050947335.1 Megachile rotundata
CCAATAATATGAGTTAGATTGATAATAGTAAGAGTAACAAGTAAAGTAATTGTCGTTCTATCGATAGTATAAGCATAATATGGCTAATAATATGAGTTAGATTGGTAATAATAAGAGTAATGAGTACAGTAATTGTCGTTCTATCGATCATATAAGCATAATATGGCTAATAATATGAATTAGATTGATAATAATGAGAGTAACAAGTATAGAAATTGTCGTTCAATCGATCATATAAGCATAATATGGCTAATAATACGAGTTAGATTGATAATAATAAGAGTAACAAGTATAGTAATCCTCGTTCAATCGATCATATAAGCATAATATGGCCAATAATATGGGTTAGATTGATAATAGTAAGAGTAACAAGTAAAGTAATTGTCGTTCTATCGATAGTATAAGCATAATGTGGCTAATAATATAAGTTAGATTGATAATAATGAAAGTAACAGGTTTAGAAATTGTCCTTCAATCGATCATATAAGCATAATATGGCTAATAATATGTGTTAGATTGATAATCATAAGAGTAACAAGTATAGTAATTTTCGTTCTATCGATAATATAAGCATAATATGGCTAATAATACGAGTTGGATTGATAATAATGAGAGTAACAAGTATAGTAATTGTCGTTCAATCGATCATATGAGCATAATATGTCTAATAATATGAGTTAGATTGGTAAAAGTAAGAGTAATAAGTATAGTAATTGTCATTCTATCGATCATATAAGCATAATATGGCCAATAATATGAGTTAGATTGATAATAGTAACAGTAATAAGTGTAGTAATTGTCGTTCAATCGATATTATAAGCATACTACGGCTAATAATATGAGTTAGATTGATAATAATAAGGGTAACAAGTATAGTAATTGTCGTTCTATCGATAATTTAAGCATAATATGGATAATAATATGAGTTAGATTGATAACAGCAAGAGTAATAAGTATAGTAATTGTCGTTCTATCGATCATATAAGCATAATATGGCTAATAATATGAATTAGATTGATAATAATGAGAGTAACAAGTATAGTAATCCTCGTTCAATCGATCATATGAGCATAATATGGCCAATAATATGAGTTAGATTGATAATAGTAAGAGTAACAAGTAAAGTAATTGTCGTTCTATCGATAGTATAAGCATAATATGGCTAATAATATGAGTTAGATTGATAATAATAAGAGTAATGAGTATAGTAATTGTCGTCCTATCGATCATATCCACATAAAATGGCCAATAATATGAGTTAGATTGATAATAATAAGAGTAACAAGTATAGGAATTGTCGCTCAATCGATCATATAAGCATTATATGGCTAATAATATGAGTTAGATTGATAATAATAAGAGTAACAAGTATAGTGATTGTCGTTCTATCGATAATTTATGCATAATATGGCTAATAATATGAGTTAGATTGGTAATAATAAGAGTAACAAGTATAGTAATTGTCGTTCTAGCGATAATACAAGCATAATATGGTTAATAATATGAGTTAGATTGATAATAATAAGAGTAATATGTATAGTAATTGTCGTTCTATCGATCATATAAGCATAACATGGCTAATAATATGAGTTAGATTCATAATAGTAAGAGGAATAAGTATAGTAATTGTCATTCTATCCATCATATAAGCATAATCCGGCTAATAATATGAGTTAGATTAATAATAATAAGAGTAACAAGTATAGTAATTGTCGTTCAATCGATCATATAAGCATAATATGGCGAATGATATCAGTTAGATTGATAATAATATGAGTAACAAGCATAGTATATGTCGTTCTATCGATAATATAAGCTTAATATGGCTAATAATATGAGTTAGATTGATAAAAGTAAGATTAATAAGTATAGTAACTGTCATTCTATCGATCATATAAGCATAATATGGCTAATAATATGAGTTAGATTGATAATAATGAAAGTAACAGGTTTAGAAATTGTCGTTCAATCGATCATACAAGCATAATATGGCTAATAATATGAGTTAGATTGATAATAATAAGAGTAACAGGTATAGTAATTGTCGTTCTATCGATAATATAAGCATAATATGGCTAATAATATGAGTTAGATTGATAATAATAAGAGTAATGGGTATAGTAATTGTCGTCCTATCAATCATATCCACATAATATGGCCAATAATATGAGTTAGATTGATAATAATAAGAGTAATAAGTATAGTAATTGTCGTTCTATCGATCATATAAGCATAATATGGCTAATAATATGAGTTAGATTGATAATTATAAGAGTAATGAGTATAGTAATTGTCGTCCTATCGATCATATTCACATAATATGGCCAATAATATGAGTTAGATTGATATTAATAAGAGTAATAAGTACAGTAATCTTCGTTCAATCGATCATATAAGCATAATATGGCTAATAATATGAGTTAGATTGATAATAGTAAGAGTAATAAGTATAGTAATTGTCATTCTATCGATCATATAAGCATAATATGGCTAATAATATGAGTTAGATTGATAATAATGAAAGTAACAGGTTTAGAAATTGTCGTTCAATCGGTCATATAAGCATAATATGGCTAATAATATGAGTTAGATTGATAATAATAAGAGTAACAAGTATAGTAATTGTCGTTCTATCGATAATATAAGCATAATATGGCTAATAATATGAGTTAGATTGGTAATAATAAGAGTAGTAAGTACAGTAATCCTCGTTCAATCGATCATATAAGCATAATATGGCTAATAATATGAGTTAGATTGATAATTATAAGAGTAATGAGTATAGTAATTGTCGTCCTATCGATCATATCCACATAATATGGACAATAATATGAGTTAGATTGATATTAATAAGAGTAATAAGTACAGTAATCTTCGTTCAATCGATCATATAAGCATAATATGGCTAATAATATGAGTTAGATTGATAATAGTAAGAGTAATAAGTATAGTAATTGTCATTCTATCGATCATATAAGCATAATATGGCTAATAATATGAGTTAGATTGATAATAATGAAAGTAACAGGTTTAGAAATTGTCGTTCAATCGGTCATATAAGCATAATATGGCTAATAATATGAGTTAGATTGATAATAATAAGAGTAACAAGTATAGTAATTGTCGTTCTATCGATAATATAAGCATAATATGGCTAATAATATGAGTTAGATTGGTAATAATAAGAGTAGTAAGTACAGTAATCCTCGTTCAATCGATCATATAAGCATAATATGGCCAATAATATGAGTTAGATTGATAATAGTAAGAGTAACAAGTAAAGTAATTGTCGTTCTATCGATAGTATAAGCATAATATGGCTAATAATATGAGTTAGATTGGTAATAATAAGAGTAATGAGTACAGTAATTGTCGTTCTATCGATCATATAAGCATAATATGGCTAATAATATGAATTAGATTGATAATAATGAGAGTAACAAGTATAGAAATTGTCGTTCAATCGATCATATAAGCATAATATGGCTAATAATACGAGTTAGATTGATAATAATAAGAGTAACAAGTATAGTAATCCTCGTTCAATCGATCATATAAGCATAATATGGCCAATAATATGGGTTAGATTGATAATAGTAAGAGTAACAAGTAAAGTAATTGTCGTTCTATCGATAGTATAAGCATAATATGGCTAATAATATAAGTTAGATTGATAATAATGAAAGTAACAGGTTTAGAAATTGTCCTTCAATCGATCATATAAGCATAATATGGCTAATAATATGTGTTAGATTGATAATCATAAGAGTAACAAGTATAGTAATTTTCGTTCTATCGATAATATAAGCATAATATGGCTAGTAATACGAGTTGGATTGATAATAATGAGAGTAACAAGTATAGTAATTGTCGTTCAATCGATCATATGAGCATAATATGTCTAATAATATGAGTTAGATTGGTAAAAGTAAGAGTAATAAGTATAGTAATTGTCATTCTATCGATCATATAAGCATAATATGGCCAATCATATGAGTTAGATTGATAATAGTAACAGTAATAAGTGTAGTAATTGTCGTTCAATCGATATTATAAGCATACTACGGCTAATAATATGAGTTAGATTGATAATAATAAGAGTAACAAGTATAGTAATTGTCGTTCTATCGATAATTTAAGCATAATATGGATAATAATATGAGTTAGATTGATAACAGCAAGAGTAATAAGTATAGTAATTGTCGTTCTATCGATCATATAAGCATAATATGTCTAATAATATGAATTAGATTGATAATAATGAGAGTAACAAGTATAGAAATTGTCGTTCAATCGATCATATAAGCATAATATGGCTAATAATACGAGTTAGATTGATAATAATAAGAGCAACAAGTATAGTAATCCTCGTTCAATCGATCATATAAGCATAATATGGCCAATAATATGGGTTAGATTGATAATAGTATGAGTAACAAGTAAAGTAATTGTCGTTCTATCGATAGTATAAGCATAATATGGGTAATAATATAAGTTAGATTGATAATAATGAAAGTAACAGGTTTAGAAATTGTCCTTCAATCGATCATATAAGCATAATATGGCTAATAATATGAGTTAGATTGATAATAATAAGAGTAACAAGTATAGTAATTGTCGTTCTAGCGATAATACAAGCATAATATGGTTAATAATATGAGTTAGATTGATAATAATAAGAGTAATATGTATAGTAATTGTCGTTCTATCGATCATATAAGCATAACATGGCTAATAATATGAGTTAGATTCATAATAGTAAGAGGAATAAGTATAGTAATTGTCATTCTATCCATCATATAAGCATAATCCGGCTAATAATATGAGTTAGATTAATAATAATAAGAGTAACAAGTATAGTAATTGTCGTTCAATCGATCATATAAGCATAATATGGCGAATGATATCAGTTAGATTGATAATAATATGAGTAACAAGCATAGTATATGTCGTTCTATCGATAATATAAGCTTAATATGGCTAATAATATGAGTTAGATTGATAAAAGTAAGATTAATAAGTATAGTAACTGTCATTCTATCGATCATATAAGCATAATATGGCTAATAATATGAGTTAGATTGATAATAATGAAAGTAACAGGTTTAGAAATTGTCGTTCAATCGATCATACAAGCATAATATGGCTAATAATATGAGTTAGATTGATATTAATAAGAGTAATAAGTACAGTAATCTTCGTTCAATCGATCATATAAGCATAATATGGCTAATAATATGAGTTAGATTGATAATAGTAAGAGTAATAAGTATAGTAATTGTCATTCTATCGATCATATAAGCATAATATGGCTAATAATATGAGTTAGATTGATAATAATGAAAGTAACAGGTTTAGAAATTGTCGTTCAATCGGTCATATAAGCATAATATGGCTAATAATATGAGTTAGATTGATAATAATAAGAGTAACAAGTATAGTAATTGTCGTTCTATCGATAATATAAGCATAATATGGCTAATAATATGAGTTAGATTGGTAATAATAAGAGTAGTAAGTACAGTAATCCTCGTTCAATCGATCATATAAGCATAATATGGCTAATAATATGAGTTAGATTGATAATTATAAGAGTAATGAGTATAGTAATTGTCGTCCTATCGATCATATCCACATAATATGGACAATAATATGAGTTAGATTGATATTAATAAGAGTAATAAGTACAGTAATCTTCGTTCAATCGATCATATAAGCATAATATGGCTAATAATATGAGTTAGATTGATAATAGTAAGAGTAATAAGTATAGTAATTGTCATTCTATCGATCATATAAGCATAATATGGCTAATAATATGAGTTAGATTGATAATAATGAAAGTAACAGGTTTAGAAATTGTCGTTCAATCGGTCATATAAGCAAAATATGGCTAATAATATGAGTTAGATTGATAATAATAAGAGTAACAAGTATAGTAATTGTCGTTCTATCGATAATATAAGCATAATATGGCTAATAATATGAGTTAGATTGGTAATAATAAGAGTAGTAAGTACAGTAATCCTCGTTCAATCGATCATATAAGCATAATATGGACAATAATATGAGTTAGATTGATAATAGTAAGAGTAACAAGTAAAGTAATTGTCGTTCTATCGATAGTATAAGCATAATATGGCTAATAATATGAGTTAGATTGGTAATAATAAGAGTAATGAGTACAGTAATTGTCGTTCTATCGATCATATAAGCATAATATGGCTAATAATATGAATTAGATTGATAATAATGAGAGTAACAAGTATAGAAATTGTCGTTCAATCGATCATATAAGCATAATATGGCTAATAATACGAGTTAGATTGATAATAATAAGAGTAACAAGTATAGTAATCCTCGTTCAATCGATCATATAAGCATAATATGGCCAATAATATGGGTTAGATTGATAATAGTAAGAGTAACAAGTAAAGTAATTGTCGTTCTATCGATAGTATAAGCATAATATGGCTAATAATATAAGTTAGATTGATAATAATGAAAGTAACAGGTTTAGAAATTGTCCTTCAATCGATCATATAAGCATAATATGGCTAATAATATGTGTTAGATTGATAATCATAAGAGTAACAAGTATAGTAATTTTCGTTCTATCGATAATATAAGCATAATATGGCTAATAATACGAGTTGGATTGATAATAATGAGAGTAACAAGTATAGTAATTGTCGTTCAATCGATCATATGAGCACAATATGTCTAATAATATGAGTTAGATTGGTAAAAGTAAGAGTAATAAGTATAGTAATTGTCATTCTATCGATCATATAAGCATAATATGGCCAATAATATGAGTTAGATTGATAATAGTAACAGTAATAAGTGTAGTAATTGTCGTTCAATCGATCATATAAGCATAATATGGCTAATAATATGAGTTAGATTGATAATAATAAGAGTAATAAGTATAGTAATTGTCGCTCTATCGATCATATAAGCATAATATGGCTAATAATATGTGTTAGATTGATAATAATGAGAGTAACAGGTATAGGAATTGTCGCTCAATCGATCATATAAGCATAATATGGCTAATAATATGAGTTAGATTGATAATAATAAGAGAAACAAGTATAGTAATTGTCGTTCTATCGATAATTTAAGCATAATATGGCTAATAATATGAGTTAGATTGGTAATAATAAGAGTAACAAGTATAGTAATTGTCGTTCTATCGATAATATAAGCATAATATTGTTAATAATATGAGTTAGATTTATAATAATAAGAGTAATAAGAATAGTAATTGTCGCTCTATCGATCACTTAAGCATAATATGGCTAATAATATGGGTTAGATTGATAATAATAAGAGTAACAAGTATAGTAATTGTCGTTCTATCGATCATATAAGCATAATATGGCTAATAATATGAGTTAGATTGATAATAATGAGAGTAACAAGTATAGAAATAGTCGTTCAATCGATCATATAAGCATAATATGGCTAATAATATGAGTTAGATTGATAATAATAAGAGTAACAATTATAGTAATTGTCGTTCAATCGATATTATAAGCATAATATGGCTAATAATATGAGTTAGATTCATAATAATAAGAGTAACAAGTATAGTAATCCTCGTTCAATCGATCATATGAGCATAATATGGCCAATAATATGAGTTAGATTGATAATAGTAAGAGTAACAAGTAAAGTAATTGTCGTTCTATCGATAGTATAAGCATAATATGGCTAATAATATGAGTTAGATTGATAATAATAAGAGTAATGAGTACAGTAATTGTCGTCCTATCGATCATATCCACATAATATGGCCAATAATATAAGTTAGATTGAAATAATAACAGTAATAAGTATAGTAATTGTCGTTCTATCGATCATATAAGCATAATATGGCTAATAATATGAGTTAGATTGATAATAATAAGAGTAATGAGTATAGTAATTGTCGTCCTATCGATCACATCCACATAATATGGCCAATAATATGAGTTAGATTGATAATAATAAGAGTAACAAGTATAGGAATTGTCGCTCAATCGATCATATAAGCATTATATGGCTAATAATATGAGTTAGATTGATAATAATAAGAGTAACAAGTATAGTAATTGTCGTTCTATCGATAATTTAAGCATAATATGGCTAATAATATGAGTTAGATTGGTAATAATAAGAGTAACAAGTATAGTAATTGTCGTTCTAGCGATAATACAAGCATAATATGGTTAATAATATGAGTTAGATTGATAATAATAAGAGTAATATGTATAGTAATTGTCGTTCTATCGATCATATAAGCATAACATGGCTAATAATATGAGTTAGATTCATAATAGTAAGAGGAATAAGTATAGTAATTGTCATTCTATCCATCATATAAGCATAATCCGGCTAATAATATGAGTTAGATTAATAATAATAAGAGTAACAAGTATAGTAATTGTCGTTCAATCGATCATATAAGCATAATATGGCGAATGATATCAGTTAGATTGATAATAATATGAGTAACAAGCATAGTATATGTCGTTCTATCGATAATATAAGCTTAATATGGCTAATAATATGAGTTAGATTGATAAAAGTAAGATTAATAAGTATAGTAACTGTCATTCTATCGATCATATAAGCATAATATGGCTAATAATATGAGTTAGATTGATAATAATGAAAGTAACAGGTTTAGAAATTGTCGTTCAATCGATCATACAAGCATAATATGGCTAATAATATGAGTTAGATTGATAATAATAAGAGTAACAGGTATAGTAATTGTCGTTCTATCGATAATATAAGCATAATATGGCTAATAATATGAGTTAGATTGATAATTATAAGAGTAATGAGTATAGTAATTGTCGTCCTACCGATCATATTCACATAATATGTCCAATAATATGAGTTAGATTGATATTAATAAGAGTAATAAGTACAGTAATCTTCGTTCAATCGATCATATAAGCATAATATGGCTAATAATATGAGTTAGATTGATAATTATAAGAGTAATGAGTATAGTAATTGTCGTCCTACCGATCATATTCACATAATATGGCCAATAATATGAGTTAGATTGATATTAATAAGAGTAATAAGTACAGTAATCTTCGTTCAATCGATCATATAAGCATAATATGGCTAATAATATGAGTTAGATTGATAATAGTAAGAGTAATAAGTATAGTAGTTGTCATTCTATCGATCATATAAGCATAATATGGCTAATAATATGAGTTAGATTGATAATAATGAAAGTAACAGGTTTAGAAATTGTCGTTCAATCGGTCATATAAGCATAATATGGCTAATAATATGAGTTAGATTGATAATAATAAGAGTAACAAGTATAGTAATTGTCGTTCTATCGATAATATAAGCATAATATGGCTAATAATATGAGTTAGATTGGTAATAATAAGAGTAGTAAGTACAGTAATCCTCGTTCAATCGATCATATAAGCGTAATATGGCTAATAATATGAGTTAGATTGATAATTATAAGAGTAATGAGTATAGTAATTGTCGTCCTATCGATCATATCCACATAATATGGACAATAATATGAGTTAGATTGATATTAATAAGAGTAATAAGTACAGTAATCTTCGTTCAATCGATCATATAAGCATAATATGGCTAATAATATGAGTTAGATTGATAATAGTAAGAGTAATAAGTATAGTAATTGTCATTCTATCGATCATATAAGCATAATATGGCTAATAATATAAGTTAGATTGATAATAATGAAAGTAACAGGTTTAGAAATTGTCATTCTATCCATCATATAAGCATAATCCGGCTAATAATATGACTTAGATTAATAATAATAAGAGTAACAAGTATAGTAATTGTCGTTCAATCGATAATATAAGCATAATATGGCTAATAATATGAGTTAGATTGATAATAATAAGAGTAACAAGTATAGTAATTGTCGTTCTATCGATAATTTAAGCATAATATGGCTAATAATATGAGTTAGATTGATAATAATGAGAGTAATATGTATAGTAATTGTCGTTCTATCTATCATATAAGCATAATATGGCTAATAATATGTGTTAGATTGATAATAATGAGAGTAGCAAGGATAGGAATTGTCGCTCAATCGATCATATAAGCATAATATGGCT
Source organism: Megachile rotundata (assembly GCF_050947335.1). NCBI lineage: Eukaryota > Metazoa > Arthropoda > Insecta > Hymenoptera > Megachilidae > Megachile > Megachile rotundata. The sequence continues at coordinate 85,396 of NW_027473894.1, forward strand.
AATAATATGAGTTAGATTGATAATAATGAGAGTAACAAGTATAGAAATTGTCGCTCAATCGATCATATAAGCATAATATGGCTAATAATATGAGTTAGATTGATAATAATAAGAGTAACAAGTATAGTAATCCTCGTTCAATCGATCATATAAGCATAATATGGCCAATAATATGAGTTAGATTGATAATAGTAAGAGTAACAAGTAAAGTAATTGTCGTTCTATCGATAGTATAAGCATAATATGGCTAATAATATGAGTTAGATTGATAATAATAAGAGTAATGAGTACAGTAATTGTCGTCCTATCGACCATATCCACATAATATGGCCAATAATATGAGTTAGATTGAAATAATAACAGTAATAAGTATAGTAATTGTCGTTCTATCGATCATATAAGCATAATATGGCTAATAATATGAGTTAGATTGATAATAATAAGGGTAATGAGTATAGTAATTGTCGTCCTATCGATCATATCCACATAATATGGCCAATAATAGGAGTTAGATTGATAATAATAAGAGTAACAAGTATAGGAATTGTCGCTCAATCGATCATATAAGCATAACATGGCTAATAATATGAGTTAGATTCATAATAGTAAGAGGAATAAGTATAGTAATTGTCATTCTATCCATCATATAAGCATAATCCGGCTAATAATATGACTTAGATTAATAATAATAAGAGTAACAAGTATAGTAATTGTCGTTCAATCGATAATATAAGCATAATATGGCTAATAATATGAGTTAGATTGATAATAATAAGAGTAACAAGTATAGTAATTGTCGTTCTATCGATAATTTAAGCATAATATGGCTAATAATATGAGTTAGATTGATAATAATGAGAGTAATATGTATAGTAATTGTCGTTCTATCTATCATATAAGCATAATATGGCTAATAATATGTGTTAGATTGATAATAATGAGAGTAGCAAGGATAGGAATTGTCGCTCAATCGATCATATAAGCATAATATGGCTAATAATATGAGTTAGATTGATAATAATAAGAGTAACAAGTATAGTAATTGTCGTTCTATCGATAATTTAAGCATAATATGGCTAATAATATGAGTTAGATTGATAATAATAAGAGTAACAAGTATAGTAATTGTCGTTCTATCGATAATTTAAGCATAATATGGCTAATAATATGAGTTAGATTGGTAATAATAAGAGTAATGAGTATAGTAATTGTCGTCCTATCGATCATATCCACATAATATGGCCAATAATATGAGTTAGATTGATATTAATAAGAGTAATAAGTATAGTAATTGTCGTTCTATCGATCATATAAGCATAATATGGCTAATAATATGAGTTAGATTGATAAAAGTAAAAGTAATAAGTATAGTAATTGTCGTTCTATCGATCATATAAGCTTAATATGGCTAATAATATGAGTTAGATTGATAATAATAAGAGTAATAAGTACAGTAATCTTCGTTCAATCGATCGTATAAGCATAATATGGCTAATAATATGAGTTAGATTGATAAAAGTAAGAGTAATAAGTATAGTAATTGTCATTCTATCGATCATATAAGCATAATATGGCTATTAATATGAGTTTGATTGATAATAATGAAAGTAACAGGTTTAGAAATTGTCGTTCAATCGATCATATAAGCATAATATGGCTAATAATATGAGTTAGATTGATAATAATAAGAGTAACAAGTATAGTAATTGTCGTTCTATCGATAATATAAGCATAATATGGCTAATAAAATGAGTTAGATTGATAATAATAAGAGTAATGGGTATAGTAATTGTCGTCCTATCGATCATATCCACATAATATGGCCAATAATATGAGTTAGATTGATAATAATAAGAGTAACAAGTATAGTAATTGTCGTTCTATCGATAGTATAAGCATAATATGGCTAATAATATGAGTTAGATTGATAATAATAAGAGTAATAAGTACAGTAATCTTCGTTCAATCGATCATAAAAGCATAATATGGATAATAATATGAGTTAGATTGATAAAAGTAAGAGTAATAAGTATAGTAATTGTCATTCTATCGATCATATAAGCATAATATGGCTAATAATATGAGTTAGATTGATAATAATGAAAGGATCAGGTTTAGAAATTGACGTTCAATCGATCATGTAAGCATAATATGGCTAATAGTATGAGTTAGATTGATAATAATGAGAGTAACAAGTATAGAAATTGTCGTTCAATCGATCATATAAGCATAATATGGCTAATAATTAGAGTTAGATTGATAATAGTAAGAGTAACAAGTAAACTAATTGTCGTTCTATCGATAGTATAAGCATAATATGGCTAATAATATGAGTTAGATTGATAATAATAAGAGTAACAAGTATAGTAATTGTCGTTCTATCGATAATTTAAGCATAATATGGATAATAATATGAGTTAGATTGATAACAGCAAGAGTAATAAGTATAGTAGTTGTCGTTCTATCTATCATATAAGCATAATATGGCTAATAATATGTGTTAGATTGATAATAATGAGAGTAGCAAGTATAGGAATTGTCGCTCAATCGATCATATAAGCATAATATGGCTAATAATATGAGTTAGATTGATAATAATAAGAGTAACAAGTATAGTAATTGTCGTTCTATCGATAATTTAAGCATAATATGGCTAATAATATGAGTTAGATTGATAATAATAAGAGTAACAAGTATAGTAATTGTCGTTCTATCGATAATTTAAGCATAATATGGCTAATAATAGGAGTTAGATTGATAATAATAAGAGTAATAAGAATAGTAATTGTCGTTCAATCGATCATATAAGCATAATATGGCTAATAATATGAGTTAGATTGATAATAATAAGAGTAATAAGTACAGTAATCTTCGTTCAATCGATCATATAAGCATAATATGGCTAATAGTATGAGTTACATTGATAATAGTAAGAGTAACAAGTAAAGTAATTGTCGTTCTATCGATAGTATAAGCATAATATGGCTAATAATATGAGTTAGATTGGTAATAATAAGAGTAGTAAGTACAGTAATCCTCGTTCGATCGATCATATAAGCATAATATGGCCAATAATATGAGTTAGATTGATAATAGTAAGAGTAACAAGTAAAGTAATTGTCGTTCTATCGATAGTATAAGCATAATATGGCTAATAATATGAGTTAGATTGGTAATAATAAGAGTAATGAGTACAGTAATTGTCGTTCTATCGATCATATAAGCATAATATGGCTAATAATATGAATTAGATTGATAATAATGAGAGTAACAAGTATAGAAATTGTCGTTCAATCGATCATATAAGCATAATATGGCTAATAATACGAGTTAGATTGATAATAATAAGAGTAACAAGTATAGTAATCCTCGTTCAATCGATCATATAAGCATAATATGGCCAATAATATGGGTTAGATTGATAATAGTAAGAGTAACAAGTAAAGTAATTGTCGTTCTATCGATAGTATAAGCATAATATGGCTAATAATATAAGTTAGATTGATAATAATGAAAGTAACAGGTTTAGAAATTGTCCTTCAATCGATCATATAAGCATAATATGGCTAATAATATGTGTTAGATTGATAATCATAAGAGTAACAAGTATAGTAATTTTCGTTCTATCGATAATATAAGCATAATATGGCTAATAATACGAGTTGGATTGATAATAATGAGAGTAACAAGTATAGTAATTGTCGTTCAATCGATCATATGAGCATAATATGTCTAATAATATGAGTTAGATTGGTAAAAGTAAGAGTAATAAGTATAGTAATTGTCATTCTATCGATCATATAAGCATAATATGGCCAATAATATGAGTTAGATTGATAATAGTAACAGTAATAAGTGTAGTAATTGTCGTTCAATCGATATTATAAGCATACTACGGCTAATAATATGAGTTAGATTGATAATAATAAGAGTAACAAGTATAGTAATCCTCGTTCAATCGATCATATGAGCATAATATGGCCAATAATATGAGTTAGATTGATAATAGTAAGAGTAACAAGTAAAGTAATTGTCGTTCTATCGATAGTATAAGCATAATGTGGCTAATAATATGAGTTAGATTGATAATAATAAGAGTAATGAGTACAGTAATTGTCGTCCTATCGATCATATCCACATAATATGGCCAATAATATGAGTTAGATTGAAATAATAACAGTAATAAGTATAGTAATTGTCGTTCTATCGATCATATAAGCATAATATGGCTAATAATATGAGTTAGATTGATAATAATAAGAGTAATGAGTATAGTAATTGTCGTCCTATCGATCATATCCACATAATATGGCCAATAATATGAGTTAGATTGATAATAATAAGAGTAACAAGTATAGGAATTGTCGCTCAATCGATCATATAAGCATTATATGGCTAATAATATGAGTTAGATTGATAATAATAAGAGTAACAAGTATAGTAATTGTCGTTCTATCGATAATTTAAGCATAATATGGCTAATAATATGAGTTAGATTGGTAATAGTAAGAGTAACAAGTAAACTAATTGTCGTTCTATCGATAGTATAAGCATAATATGGCTAATAATATGAGTTAGATTGATAATAATGAAAGTAACAGGTTTAGAAATTGTCGTTCAATCGATCATATAAGCATAATATGGCTAATAATATGAGTTAGATTGATAATAATAAGAGTAACAAGTATAGCAATTGTCGTTCTATCGATAATATAAGCATTATATGGCTAATAATATGAGTTAGATTGATAATAATAAGAGTAACAAGTATAGTAATTGTCGTTCAATCGATCATATAAGCATAATATGGCGAATGATATCAGTTAGATTGATAATAATATGAGTAACAAGCATAGTATATGTCGTTCTATCGATAATATAAGCTTAATATGGCTAATAATATGAGTTAGATTGACAAAAGTAAGATTAATAAGTATAGTAACTAGTCATTCTATCGATCATATAAGCATAATATGGCTAATAATACGAGTTAGATTGATAATAATGAAAGTAACAGGTTTAGAAATTGTCGTTCAATCGATCATACAAGCATAATATGGCTAATAATATGAGTTAGATTGATAATAATAAGAGTAACAGGTATAGTAATTGTCGTTCTATCGATAATATAAGCATAATATGGCTAATAATATGAGTTAGATTGATAATAATAAGAGTAATGGGTATAGTAATTGTCGTCCTATCAATCATATCCACATAATATGGCCAATAATATGAGTTAGATTGATAATAATAAGAGTAATAAGTATAGTAATTGTCGTTCTATCGATCATATAAGCATAATATGGCTAATAATATGAGTTAGATTGATAATAGTAAGAGTAACAAGTAAAGTAATTGTCGTTCTATCGATAGTATAAGCATAATATGGCTAATAATATGAGTTAGATTGGTAATAATAAGAGTAATGAGTACAGTAATTGTCGTTCTATCGATCATATAAGCATAATATGGCTAATAATATGAATTAGATTGATAATAATGAGAGTAACAAGTATAGAAATTGTCGTTCAATCGATCATATAAGCATAATATGGCTAATAATACGAGTTAGATTGATAATAATAAGAGTAACAAGTATAGTAATCCTCGTTCAATCGATCATATAAGCATAATATGGCCAATAATATGGGTTAGATTGATAATAGTAAGAGTAACAAGTAAAGTAATTGTCGTTCTATCGATAGTATAAGCATAATATGGCTAATAATATAAGTTAGATTGATAATAATGAAAGTAACAGGTTTAGAAATTGTCCTTCAATCGATCATATAAGCATAATATGGCTAATAATATGTGTTAGATTGATAATCATAAGAGTAACAAGTATAGTAATTTTCGTTCTATCGATAATATAAGCATAATATGGCTAATAATACGAGTTGGATTGATAATAATGAGAGTAACAAGTATAGTAATTGTCGTTCAATCGACCATATGAGCATAATATGTCTAATAATATGAGTTAGATTGGTAAAAGTAAGAGTAATAAGTATAGTAATTGTCATTCTATCGATCATATAAGCATAATATGGCCAATAATATGAGTTAGATGGATAATAGTAACAGTAATAAGTGTAGTAATTGTCGTTCAATCGATATTATAAGCATACTACGGCTAATAATATGAGTTAGATTGATAATAATAAGAGTAACAAGTATAGTAATTGTCGTTCTATCGATAATTTAAGCATAATATGGATAATAATATGAGTTAGATTGATAACAGCAAGAGTAATAAGTATAGTAATTGTCGTTCTATCTATCATATAAGCATAATATGGCTAATAATATGTGTTAGATTGATAATAATGAGAGTAGCAAGGATAGGAATTGTCGCTCAATCGATCATATAAGCATAATATGGCTAATAATATGAGTTAGATTGATAATCATAAGAGTAACAAGTATAGTAATTTTCGTTCTATCGATAATATAAGCATAATATGGCTAATAATACGAGTTGGATTGATAATAATGAGAGTAACAAGTATAGAAATTGTCGTTCAATCGATCATATAAGCATAATATGGCTAATAATACGAGTTAGATTGATAATAATAAGAGTAACAAGTATAGTAATCCTCGTTCAATCGATCATATAAGCATAATATGGCCAATAATATGGGTTAGATTGATAATAGTAAGAGTAACAAGTAAAGTAATTGTCGTTCTATCGATAGTATAAGCATAATATGGCTAATAATATAAGTTAGATTGATAATAATGAAAGTAACAGGTTTAGAAATTGTCCTTCAATCGATCATATAAGCATAATATGGCTAATAATATGAGTTAGATTGATAATCATAAGAGTAACAAGTATAGTAATTTTCGTTCTATCGATAATATAAGCATAATATGGCTAATAATACGAGTTGCATTGATAATAATGAGAGTAACAAGTATAGTAATTGTCGTTCAATCGATCATATGAGCATAATATGTCTAATAATATGAGTTAGATTGGTAAAAGTAAGAGTAATAAGTATAGTAATTGTCATTCTATCGATGATATAAGCATAATATGGCCAATAATATGAGTTAGATTGATAACAGTAACAGTAATAAGTGTAGTAATTGTCGTTCAATCGATCATATAAGCATAATATGGCTAATAATATGAGTTAGATTGATAATAATAAGAGTAATAAGTATAGTAATTGTCGCTCTATCGATCATATAAGCATAATATGGCTAATAATATGTGTTAGATTGATAATAATGAGAGTAACAAGTATAGGAATTGTCGCTCAATCGATCATATAAGCATAATATGGCTAATAATATGAGTTAGATTGATAATAATAAGAGTAACAAGTATAGTAATTGTCGTTCTATCGATAATTTAAGCATAATATGGCTAATAATATGAGTTAGATTGGTAATAATAAGAGTAACAAGTATAGTAATTGTCGTTGTATCGATAATATAAGCATAATATTGTTAATAATATGAGTTAGATTTATAATAATAAGAGTAATAAGTATAGTAATTGTCGCTCTATCGATCACTTAAGCATAATATGGCTAATAATATGGGTTAGATTGATAATAATAAGAGTAACAAGTATAGTAATTGTCGTTCAATCGATATTATAAGCATAATATGGCTAATAATATGAGTTAGATTCATAATAATAAGAGTAACAGGTATAGTAATCCTCGATCAATCGATCATATAAGCATAATATGGCCAATAATATGAGTTAGATTGATAATAGTAAGAGTAACAAGTAAAGTAATTGTCGTTCTATCGATAGTATAAGCATAATATGGCTAATAATATGAGTTAGATTGATAATAATAAGAGTAATGAGTACAGTAATTGTCGTCCTATCGATCATATCCACATAATATGGCCAATAATATGAGTTAGATTGAAATAATAACAGTAATAAGTATAGTAATTGTCGTTCTATCGATCATATAAGCATAATATGGCTAATAATATGAGTTAGATTGATAATAATAAGAGTAATGAGTATAGTAATTGTCGTCCTATCGATCATATCCACATAATATGGCCAATAATATGAGTTAGATTGATAATAATAAGAGTAACAAGTATAGGAATTGTCGCTCAATCGATCATATAAGCATAATATGGCTAATAATATGAGTTAGATTGATAATAATAAGAGTAACAAGTATAGTAATTGTCGTTCTATCGATAATTTAAGCATAATATGGCTAATAATATGAGTTAGATTGGTAATAATAAGAGTAACAAGTATAGTAATTGTCGTTCTAGCGATAATATAAGCATAATATGGTTAATAATATGAGTTAGATTGATAATAATAAGAGTAATATGTATAGTAATTGTCGTTCTATCGATCATATAAGCATAACATGGCTAATAATATGAGTTAGATTCATAATAGTAAGAGGAATAAGTATAGTAATTGTCATTCTATCCATCATATAACCATAATCCGGCTAATAATATGAGTTAGATTAATAATAATAAGAGTAACAAGTATAGTAATTGTCGTTCAATCGATCATATAAGCATAATATGGCGAATGATATGAGTTAGATTGATAATAATATGAGTAACAAGCATAGTATATGTCGTTCTATCGATAATATAAGCATAATCTGGCTAATAATATGAGTTAGATTGATAAAAGTAAGATTAATAAGTATAGTAACTGTCATTCTATCGATCATATAAGCATAATATGGCTAATAATATGAGTTAGATTGATAATAATGAAAGTAACAGGTTTAGAAATTGTCGTTCAATCGATCATATAAGCATAATATGGCTAATAATATGAGTTAGATTGATAATAGTAAGAGTAACAAGTAAAGTAATTGTCGTTCTATCGACAGTATAAGCATAATATGGCTAATAATATGAGTTAGATTGATAATAATGAAAGTAACAGGTTTAGAAATTGACGTTCAATCGATCATGTAAGCATAATATGGCTAATAATATGAGTTAGATTGATAATAATAAGAGTAACAAGTATAGCTATTGTCGTTCTATCGATCATATAAGCATAATATGGCTAATAATATGAGTTAGATTGATAATAATGAAAGTAACAGGTTTAGAAATTGTCGTTCAATCGGTCATATAAGCATAATATGGCTAATAATATGAGTTAGATTGATAATAATAAGAGTAACAAGTATAGTAATTGTCGTTCTATCGATAATATAAGCATAATATGGCTAATAATATGAGCTAGATTGATATTAATAAGAGTAATAAGTACAGTAATCTTCGTTCAATCGATCATATAAGCATAATATGGCTAATAATATGAGTTAGATTGATAATAGTAAGAGTAACAAGTAAAGTAATTGTCGTTCTATCGATAGTATAAGCATAATATGGCTAATATAATATGAGTTAGATTGGTAATAATAAGAGTAATGAGTACAGTAATTGTCGTTCTGTCGATCATATAAGCATAATATGGCTAATAATATGAGTTAGACTGATAATAATGAGAGTAACAAGTATAGAAATTGTCGTTCAATCGATCATATAAGCATAATATGGCTAATAATATGAGTTAGATTGATAATAATAAGAGTAACAAGTATAGTAATCCTCGTTCAATCGATCATATAAGCATAATATGGCCAATAATATGAGTTAGATTGATAATAGTAAGAGTAACAAGTAAAGTAATTGTCGTTCTATCGATAGTATAAGCATAATATGGCTAATAATATAAGTTAGATTGATAATAATGAAAGTAACAGGTTTAGAAATTGTCGTTCAATCGATCATATAAGCATAATATGGCTAATAATATGAGTTAGATTGATAATCATAAGAGTAACAAGTATAGTAATTTTCGTTCTATCGATAATATAAGCATAATATGGCTAATAATACGAGTTGGATTGATAATAATGAGAGTAACAAGTATAGAAATTGTCGCTCAATCGATCATATAAGCATAATATGGCTAATAATATGAGTTAGATTGATAATAATAAGAGTAACAAGTATAGTAATCCTCGTTCAATCGATCATATAAGCATAATATGGCCAATAATATGAGTTAGATTGATAATAGTAAGAGTAACAAGTAAAGTAATTGTCGTTCTATCGATAGTATAAGCATAATATGGCTAATAATATGAGTTAGATTGATAATAATAAGAGTAATGAGTACAGTAATTGTCGTCCTATCGACCATATCCACATAATATGGCCAATAATATGAGTTAGATTGAAATAATAACAGTAATAAGTATAGTAATTGTCGTTCTATCGATCATATAAGCATAATATGGCTAATAATATGAGTTAGATTGATAATAATAAGGGTAATGAGTATAGTAATTGTCGTCCTATCGATCATATCCACATAATATGGCCAATAATAGGAGTTAGATTGATAATAATAAGAGTAACAAGTATAGGAATTGTCGCTCAATCGATCATATAAGCATAACATGGCTAATAATATGAGTTAGATTCATAATAGTAAGAGGAATAAGTATAGTAATTGTCATTCTATCCATCATATAAGCATAATCCGGCTAATAATATGACTTAGATTAATAATAATAAGAGTAACAAGTATAGTAATTGTCGTTCAATCGATAATATAAGCATAATATGGCTAATAATATGAGTTAGATTGATAATAATAAGAGTAACAAGTATAGTAATTGTCGTTCTATCGATCATATAAGCATAATATGGCTAATAATATGAGTTAGATTGATAATAATAAGAGTAACAAGTATAGTAATTGTCGTTCTATCGATAATTTAAGCATAATATGGCTAATAATATGAGTTAGATTGATAATAATAAGAGTAACAAGTATAGTAATTGTCGTTCTATCGATAATTTAAGCATAATATGGCTAATAATATGAGTTAGATTGGTAATAATAAGAGTAATGAGTATAGTAATTGTCGTCCTATCGATCATATCCACATAATATGGCCAATAATATGAGTTAGATTGATATTAATAAGAGTAATAAGTATAGTAATTGTCGTTCTATCGATCATATAAGCATAATATGGCTAATAATATGAGTTAGATTGATAAAAGTAAAAGTAATAAGTATAGTAATTGTCGTTCTATCGATCATATAAGCTTAATATGGCTAATAATATGAGTTAGATTGATAATAATAAGAGTAATAAGTACAGTAATCTTCGTTCAATCGATCGTATAAGCATAATATGGCTAATAATATGAGTTAGATTGATAAAAGTAAGAGTAATAAGTATAGTAATTGTCATTCTATCGATCATATAAGCATAATATGGCTATTAATATGAGTTTGATTGATAATAATGAAAGTAACAGGTTTAGAAATTGTCGTTCAATCGATCATATAAGCATAATATGGCTAATAATATGAGTTAGATTGATAATAATAAGAGTAACAAGTATAGTAATTGTCGTTCTATCGATAATATAAGCATAATATGGCTAATAAAATGAGTTAGATTGATAATAATAAGAGTAATGGGTATAGTAATTGTCGTCCTATCGATCATATCCACATAATATGGCCAATAATATGAGTTAGATTGATAATAATAAGAGTAACAAGTATAGTAATTGTCGTTCTATCGATAGTATAAGCATAATATGGCTAATAATATGAGTTAGATTGATAATAATAAGAGTAATAAGTACAGTAATCTTCGTTCAATCGATCATAAAAGCATAATATGGCTAATAATATGAGTTAGATTGATAAAAGTAAGAGTAATAAGTATAGTAATTGTCATTCTATCGATCATATAAGCATAATATGGCTAATAATATGAGTTAGATTGATAATAATGAAAGGATCAGGTTTAGAAATTGACGTTCAATCGATCATGTAAGCATAATATGGCTAATAATATGAGTTAGATTGATAATAATGAGAGTAACAAGTATAGAAATTGTCGTTCAATCGATCATATAAGCATAATATGGCTAATAATATGAGTTAGATTGATAATAGTAAGAGTAACAAGTAAACTAATTGTCGTTCTATCGATAGTATAAGCATAATATGGCTAATAATATGAGTTAGATTGATAATAATAAGAGTAACAAGTATAGTAATTGTCGTTCTATCGATAATTTAAGCATAATATGGATAATAATATGAGTTAGATTGATAACAGCAAGAGTAATAAGTATAGTAGTTGTCGTTCTATCTATCATATAAGCATAATATGGCTAATAATATGTGTTAGATTGATAATAATGAGAGTAGCAAGTATAGGAATTGTCGCTCAATCGATCATATAAGCATAATATGGCTAATAATATGAGTTAGATTGATAATAATAAGAGTAACAAGTATAGTAATTGTCGTTCTATCGATAATTTAAGCATAATATGGCTAATAATATGAGTTAGATTGATAATAATAAGAGTAACAAGTATAGTAATTGTCGTTCTATCGATAATTTAAGCATAATATGGCTAATAATAGGAGTTAGATTGATAATAATAAGAGTAATAAGAATAGTAATTGTCGTTCAATCGATCATATAAGCATAATATGGCTAATAATATGAGTTAGATTGATAATAATAAGAGTAATAAGTACAGTAATCTTCGTTCAATCGATCATATAAGCATAATATGGCTAATAGTATGAGTTACATTGATAATAGTAAGAGTAACAAGTAAAGTAATTGTCGTTCTATCGATAGTATAAGCATAATATGGCTAATAATATGAGTTAGATTGGTAATAATAAGAGTAGTAAGTACAGTAATCCTCGTTCGATCGATCATATAAGCATAATATGGCCAATAATATGAGTTAGATTGATAATAGTAAGAGTAACAAGTAAAGTAATTGTCGTTCTATCGATAGTATAAGCATAATATGGCTAATAATATGAGTTAGATTGGTAATAATAAGAGTAATGAGTACAGTAATTGTCGTTCTATCGATCATATAAGCATAATATGGCTAATAATATGAATTAGATTGATAATAATGAGAGTAACAAGTATAGAAATTGTCGTTCAATCGATCATATAAGCATAATATGGCTAATAATACGAGTTAGATTGATAATAATAAGAGTAACAAGTATAGTAATCCTCGTTCAATCGATCATATAAGCATAATATGGCCAATAATATGGGTTAGATTGATAATAGTAAGAGTAACAAGTAAAGTAATTGTCGTTCTATCGATAGTATAAGCATAATATGGCTAATAATATAAGTTAGATTGATAATAATGAAAGTAACAGGTTTAGAAATTGTCCTTCAATCGATCATATAAGCATAATATGGCTAATAATATGTGTTAGATTGATAATCATAAGAGTAACAAGTATAGTAATTTTCGTTCTATCGATAATATAAGCATAATATGGCTAATAATACGAGTTGGATTGATAATAATGAGAGTAACAAGTATAGTAATTGTCGTTCAATCGATCATATGAGCATAATATGTCTAATAATATGAGTTAGATTGGTAAAAGTAAGAGTAATAAGTATAGTAATTGTCATTCTATCGATCATATAAGCATAATATGGCCAATAATATGAGTTAGATTGATAATAGTAACAGTAATAAGTGTAGTAATTGTCGTTCAATCGATATTATAAGCATACTACGGCTAATAATATGAGTTAGATTGATAATAATAAGAGTAACAAGTATAGTAATTGTCGTTCTATCGATAATTTAAGCATAATATGGATAATAATATGAGTTAGATTGATAACAGCAAGAGTAATAAGTATAGTAATTGTCGTTCTATCTATCATATAAGCATAATATGGCTAATAATATGTGTTAGATTGATAATAATGAGAGTAGCAAGGATAGGAATTGTCGCTCAATCGATCATATAAGCATAATATGGCTAATAATATGAGTTAGATTGATAATCATAAGAGTAACAAGTATAGTAATTTTCGTTCTATCGATAATATAAGCATAATATGGCTAATAATACGAGTTGCATTGATAATAATGAGAGTAACAAGTATAGTAATTGTCGTTCAATCGATCATATGAGCATAATATGTCTAATAATATGAGTTAGATTGGTAAAAGTAAGAGTAATAAGTATAGTAATTGTCATTCTATCGATGATATAAGCATAATATGGCCAATAATATGAGTTAGATTGATAATAGTAACAGTAATAAGTGTAGTAATTGTCGTTCAATCGATCATATAAGCATAATATGGCTAATAATATGAGTTAGATTGATAATAATAAGAGTAATAAGTATAGTAATTGTCGCTCTATCGATCATATAAGCATAATATGGCTAATAATATGTGTTAGATTGATAATAATGAGAGTAACAAGTATAGGAATTGTCGCTCAATCGATCATATAAGCATAATATGGCTAATAATATGAGTTAGATTGATAATAATAAGAGTAACAAGTATAGTAATTGTCGTTCTATCGATAATTTAAGCATAATATGGCTAATAATATGAGTTAGATTGGTAATAATAAGAGTAACAAGTATAGTAATTGTCGTTCTATCGATAATATAAGCATAATATTGTTAATAATATGAGTTAGATTTATAATAATAAGAGTAATAAGTATAGTAATTGTCGCTCTATCGATCACTTAAGCATAATATGGCTAATAATATGGGTTAGATTGATAATAATAAGAGTAACAAGTATAGTAATTGTCGTTCAATCGATATTATAAGCATAATATGGCTAATAATATGAGTTAGATTGATAATAATAAGAGTAACAAGTATAGTAATTGTCGTTCTATCGATAATTTAAGCATAATATGGCTAATAATATGAGTTAGATTGGTAATAATAAGAGTAACAAGTATAGTAATTGTCGTTCTAGCGATAATATAAGCATAATATGGTTAATAATATGAGTTAGATTGATAATAATAAGAGTAATATGTATAGTAATTGTCGTTCTATCGATCATATAAGCATAACATGGCTAATAATATGAGTTAGATTCATAATAGTAAGAGGAATAAGTATAGTAATTGTCATTCTATCCATCATATAACCATAATCCGGCTAATAATATGAGTTAGATTAATAATAATAAGAGTAACAAGTATAGTAATTGTCGTTCAATCGATCATATAAGCATAATATGGCGAATGATATGAGTTAGATTGATAATAATATGAGTAACAAGCATAGTATATGTCGTTCTATCGATAATATAAGCATAATCTGGCTAATAATATGAGTTAGATTGATAAAAGTAAGATTAATAAGTATAGTAACTGTCATTCTATCGATCATATAAGCATAATATGGCTAATAATATGAGTTAGATTGATAATAATGAAAGTAACAGGTTTAGAAATTGTCGTTCAATCGATCATATAAGCATAATATGGCTAATAATATGAGTTAGATTGATAATAGTAAGAGTAACAAGTAAAGTAATTGTCGTTCTATCGATAGTATAAGCATAATATGGCTAATAATATGAGTTAGATTGATAATAATGAAAGTAACAGGTTTAGAAATTGACGTTCAATCGATCATGTAAGCATAATATGGCTAATAATATGAGTTAGATTGATAATAATAAGAGTAACAAGTATAGCTATTGTCGTTCTATCGATCATATAAGCATAATATGGCTAATAATATGAGTTAGATTGATAATAATGAAAGTAACAGGTTTAGAAATTGTCGTTCAATCGGTCATATAAGCATAATATGGCTAATAATATGAGTTAGATTGATAATAATAAGAGTAACAAGTATAGTAATTGTCGTTCTATCGATAATATAAGCATAATATGGCTAATAATATGAGTTAGATTGATATTAATAAGAGTAATAAGTACAGTAATCTTCGTTCAATCGATCATATAAGCATAATATGGCTAATAATATGAGTTAGATTGATAATAGTAAGAGTAACAAGTAAAGTAATTGTCGTTCTATCGATAGTATAAGCATAATATGGCTAATAATATGAGTTAGATTGATAATAATGAAAGTAACAGGTTTAGAAATTGACGTTCAATCGATCATGTAAGCATAATATGACTAATAATATGAGTTAGATTGATAATAATAAGAGTAACAAGTATAGCTATTGTCGTTCTATCGATCATATAAGCATAATATGGCTAATAATATGAGTTAGATTGATAATAATGAAAGTAACAGGTTTAGAAATTGTCGTTCAATCGGTCATATAAGCATAATATGGCTAATAATATGAGTTAGATTGATAATAATAAGAGTAACAAGTATAGTAATTGTCGTTCTATCGATAATATAAGCATAATATGGCTAATAATATGAGTTAGATTGATATTAATAAGAGTAATAAGTACAGTAATCTTCGTTCAATCGATCATATAAGCATAATATGGCTAATAATATGAGTTAGATTGATAATAGTAAGAGTAACAAGTAAAGTAATTGTCGTTCTATCGATAGTATAAGCATAATATGGCTAATATAATATGAGTTAGATTGGTAATAATAAGAGTAATGAGTACAGTAATTGTCGTTCTGTCGATCATATAAGCATAATATGGCTAATAATATGAGTTAGACTGATAATAATGAGAGTAACAAGTATAGAAATTGTCGTTCAATCGATCATATAAGCATAATATGGCTAATAATATGAGTTAGATTGATAATAATAAGAGTAACAAGTATAGTAATCCTCGTTCAATCGATCATATAAGCATAATATGGCCAATAATATGAGTTAGATTGATAATAGTAAGAGTAACAAGTAAAGTAATTGTCGTTCTATCGATAGTATAAGCATAATATGGCTAATAATATAAGTTAGATTGATAATAATGAAAGTAACAGGTTTAGAAATTGTCGTTCAATCGATCATATAAGCATAATATGGCTAATAATATGAGTTAGATTGATAATCATAAGAGTAACAAGTATAGTAATTTTCGTTCTATCGATAATATAAGCATAATATGGCTAATAATACGAGTTGGATTGATAATAATGAGAGTAACAAGTATAGAAATTGTCGCTCAATCGATCATATAAGCATAATATGGCTAATAATATGAGTTAGATTGATAATAATAAGAGTAACAAGTATAGTAATCCTCGTTCAATCGATCATATAAGCATAATATGGCCAATAATATGAGTTAGATTGATAATAGTAAGAGTAACAAGTAAAGTAATTGTCGTTCTATCGATAGTATAAGCATAATATGGCTAATAATATGAGTTAGATTGATAATAATAAGAGTAATGAGTACAGTAATTGTCGTCCTATCGATCATATCCACATAATATGGCCAATAATATGAGTTAGATTGAAATAATAACAGTAATAAGTATAGTAATTGTCGTTCTATCGATCATATAAGCATAATATGGCTAATAATATGAGTTAGATTGATAATAATAAGGGTAATGAGTATAGTAATTGTCGTCCTATCGATCATATCCACATAATATGGCCAATAATAGGAGTTAGATTGATAATAATAAGAGTAACAAGTATAGGAATTGTCGCTCAATCGATCATATAAGCATAACATGGCTAATAATATGAGTTAGATTCATAATAGTAAGAGGAATAAGTATAGTAATTGTCATTCTATCCATCATATAAGCATAATCCGGCTAATAATATGACTTAGATTAATAATAATAAGAGTAACAAGTATAGTAATTGTCGTTCAATCGATAATATAAGCATAATATGGCTAATAATATGAGTTAGATTGATAATAATAAGAGTAACAAGTATAGTAATTGTCGTTCTATCGATAATTTAAGCATAATATGGCTAATAATATGAGTTAGATTGATAATAATGAGAGTAATATGTATAGTAATTGTCGTTCTATCGATAATATAAGCATACTACGGCTAATAATATGAGTTAGATTGATAATAATAAGAGTAACAAGTATAGGAATTGTCGCTCAATCGATCATACCTGCATAATATGGCTAATAATATGAGTTAGATTGATAATAATAAGAGTAACAGGTATAGTAATTGTCGTTCTATCGATAATATAAGCATAATATGGCTAATAATATGAGTTAGATTGATAATAATGAGAGTAATATGTATAGTAATTGTCGTTCAATCGATCATATAAGCATAATATGGCTAATAATATGAGTTAGATTGATAAAAGTAAGATTAGTAAGTATAGTAATTGTCATTCTATCGATCATATAAGCATAATATGGCTAATAATATGAGTTAGATTGATAATAATGAAAGTAACAGGTTTAGAAATTGTCGTTCAATCGATCATACAAGCGTAATATGGCTAATAATATGAGTTAGATTGATAATAATAAGAGTAACAGGTATAGTAATTGTCGTTCTATCGATAATATAAGTATAATATGGCTAATAATATGAGTTAGATTGATAATAATAAGAGTAACAAGTATAGTAATTGTCGTTCAATCGATATTATAAGCATACTACGGCTAATAATATGAGTTAGATTGATAATAATAAGAGTAACAAGTATAGTAATTGTCGTTCTATCGATAATTTAAGCATAATATGGATAATAATATGAGTTAGATTGATAACAGCAAGAGTAATAAGTATAGTAATTGTCGTTCTATCTATCATATAAGCATAATATGGCTAATAATATGTGTTAGATTGATAATAATGAGAGTAGCAAGGATAGGAATTGTCGCTCAATCGATCATATAAGCATAATATGGCTAATAATATGAGTTAGATTGATAATAATAAGAGTAACAAGTATAGTAATTGTTGTTCTATCGATAATTTAAGCATAATATGGCTAATAATATGAGTTAGATTGATAATAATAAGAGTAATAAGTATAGTAATTGTCGCTCTATCGATCACTTAAGCATAATATGGCTAATAATATGGGTTAGATTGATAATAATAAGAGTAACAAGTATAGTAATTGTCGTTCAATCGATATTATAAGCATAATATGGCTAATAATATGAGTTAGATTCATAATAATAAGAGTAACAAGTATAGTAATCCTCGTTCAATCGATCATATAAGCATAATATGGCCAATAATATGAGTTAGATTGATAATAGTAAGAGTAACAAGTAAAGTAATTGTCGTTCTATCGATAGTATAGGCATAATATGGCTAATAATATGAGTTAGATTGATAATAATAAGAGTAATGAGTACAGTAATTGTCGTCCTATCGATCATATCCACATAATATGGCCAATAATATGAGTTAGATTGAAATAATAACAGTAATAAGTATAGTAATTGTCGTTCTATCGATCATATAAGCATAATATGGCTAATAATATGAGTTAGATTGATAATAATAAGAGTAATGAGTATAGTAATTGTCGTCCTATCGATCATATCCACATAATATGGCCAATAATATGAGTTAGATTGATAATAATAAGAGTAACAAGTATAGGAATTGTCGCTCAATCGATCATATAAGCATAATATGGCTAATAATATGAGTTAGATTGATAATAATAAGAGTAACAAGTATAGTAATTGTCGTTCTATCGATAATTTAAGCATAATATGGCTAATAATATGAGTTAGATTGGTAATAATAAGAGTAACAAGTATAGTAATTGTCGTTCTAGCGATAATATAAGCATAATATGGTTAATAATATGAGTTAGATTGATAATAATAAGAGTAATATGTATAGTAATTGTCGTTCTATCGATCATATAAGCATAACATGGCTAATAATATGAGTTAGATTCATAATAGTAAGAGGAATAAGTATAGTAATTGTCATTCTATCCATCATATAACCATAATCCGGCTAATAATATGAGTTAGATTAATAATAATAAGAGTAACAAGTATAGTAATTGTCGTTCAATCGATCATATAAGCATAATATGGCGAATGATATGAGTTAGATTGATAATAATATGAGTAACAAGCATAGTATATGTCGTTCTATCGATAATATAAGCATAATCTGGCTAATAATATGAGTTAGATTGATAAAAGTAAGATTAATAAGTATAGTAACTGTCATTCTATCGATCATATAAGCATAATATGGCTAATAATATGAGTTAGATTGATAATAATGAAAGTAACAGGTTTAGAAATTGTCGTTCAATCGATCATATAAGCATAATATGGCTAATAATATGAGTTAGATTGATAATAGTAAGAGTAACAAGTAAAGTAATTGTCGTTCTATCGATAGTATAAGCATAATATGGCTAATAATATGAGTTAGATTGATAATAATGAAAGTAACAGGTTTAGAAATTGACGTTCAATCGATCATGTAAGCATAATATGGCTAATAATATGAGTTAGATTGATAATAATAAGAGTAACAAGTATAGCTATTGTCGTTCTATCGATCATATAAGCATAATATGGCTAATAATATGAGTTAGATTGATAATAATGAAAGTAACAGGTTTAGAAATTGTCGTTCAATCGGTCATATAAGCATAATATGGCTAATAATATGAGTTAGATTGATAATAATAAGAGTAACAAGTATAGTAATTGTCGTTCTATCGATAATATAAGCATAATATGGCTAATAATATGAGTTAGATTGATATTAAGAAGAGTAATAAGTACAGTAATCTTCGTTCAATCGATCATATAAGCATAATATGGCTAATAATATAAGTTAGATTGATAATAGTAAGAGTAACAAGTAAAGTAATTGTCGTTCTATCGATAGTATAAGCATAATATGGCTATTATAATATGAGTTAGATTGGTAATAATAAGAGTAATGAGTACAGTAATTGTCGTTCTGTCGATCATATAAGCATAATATGGCTAATAATATGAGTTAGACTGATAATAATGAGAGTAACAAGTATAGAAATTGTCGTTCAATCGATCATATAAGCATAATATGGCTAATAATATGAGTTAGATTGATGATAATAAGAGTAACAGGTATAGTAATTGTCGTTCTATCGATAATATAAGTATAATATGGCTAATAATATGAGTTAGATTGATAATAATAAGAGTAACAAGTATAGTAATTGTCGTTCAATCGATATTATAAGCATACTACGGCTAATAATATGAGTTAGATTGATAATAATAAGAGTAACAAGTATAGTAATTGTCGTTCTATCGATAATTTAAGCATAATATGGATAATAATATGAGTTAGATTGATAACAGCAAGAGTAATAAGTATAGTAATTGTCGTTCTATCTATCATATAAGCATAATATGGCTAATAATATGTGTTAGATTGATAATAATGAGAGTAGCAAGGATAGGAATTGTCGCTCAATCGATCATATAAGCATAATATGGCTAATAATATGAGTTAGATTGATAATAATAAGAGTAACAAGTATAGTAATTGTCGTTCTATCGATAATTTAAGCATAATATGGCTAATAATATGAGTTAGATTGATAATAATAAGAGTAATAAGTATAGTAATTGTCGCTCTATCGATCACTTAAGCATAATATGGCTAATAATATGGGTTAGATTGATAATAATAAGAGTAACAAGTATAGTAATTGTCGTTCAATCGATATTATAAGCATAATATGGCTAATAATATGAGTTAGATTCATAATAATAAGAGTAACAAGTATAGTAATCCTCGTTCAATCGATCATATAAGCATAATATGGCCAATAATATGAGTTAGATTGATAATAGTAAGAGTAACAAGTAAAGTAATTGTCGTTCTATCGATAGTATAGGCATAATATGGCTAATAATATGAGTTAGATTGATAATAATAAGAGTAATGAGTACAGTAATTGTCGTCCTATCGATCATATCCACATAATATGGCCAATAATATGAGTTAGATTGAAATAATAACAGTAATAAGTATAGTAATTGTCGTTCTATCGATCATATAAGCATAATATGGCTAATAATATGAGTTAGATTGATAATAATAAGAGTAATGAGTATAGTAATTGTCGTCCTATCGATCATATCCACATAATATGGCCAATAATATGAGTTAGATTGATAATAATAAGAGTAACAAGTATAGGAATTGTCGCTCAATCGATCATATAAGCATAATATGGCTAATAATATGAGTTAGATTGATAATAATAAGAGTAACAAGTATAGTAATTGTCGTTCTATCGATAATTTAAGCATAATATGGCTAATAATATGAGTTAGATTGGTAATAATAAGAGTAACAAGTATAGTAATTGTCGTTCTAGCGATAATATAAGCATAATATGGTTAATAATATGAGTTAGATTGATAATAATAAGAGTAATATGTATAGTAATTGTCGTTCTATCGATCATATAAGCATAACATGGCTAATAATATGAGTTAGATTCATAATAGTAAGAGGAATAAGTATAGTAATTGTCATTCTATCCATCATATAACCATAATCCGGCTAATAATATGAGTTAGATTAATAATAATAAGAGTAACAAGTATAGTAATTGTCGTTCAATCGATCATATAAGCATAATATGGCGAATGATATGAGTTAGATTGATAATAATATGAGTAACAAGCATAGTATATGTCGTTCTATCGATAATATAAGCATAATCTGGCTAATAATATGAGTTAGATTGATAAAAGTAAGATTAATAAGTATAGTAACTGTCATTCTATCGATCATATAAGCATAATATGGCTAATAATATGAGTTAGATTGATAATAATGAAAGTAACAGGTTTAGAAATTGTCGTTCAATCGATCATATAAGCATAATATGGCTAATAATATGAGTTAGATTGATAATAGTAAGAGTAACAAGTAAAGTAATTGTCGTTCTATCGATAGTATAAGCATAATATGGCTAATAATATGAGTTAGATTGATAATAATGAAAGTAACAGGTTTAGAAATTGACGTTCAATCGATCATGTAAGCATAATATGGCTAATAATATGAGTTAGATTGATAATAATAAGAGTAACAAGTATAGCTATTGTCGTTCTATCGATCATATAAGCATAATATGGCTAATAATATGAGTTAGATTGATAATAATGAAAGTAACAGGTTTAGAAATTGTCGTTCAATCGGTCATATAAGCATAATATGGCTAATAATATGAGTTAGATTGATAATAATAAGAGTAACAAGTATAGTAATTGTCGTTCTATCGATAATATAAGCATAATATGGCTAATAATATGAGTTAGATTGATATTAAGAAGAGTAATAAGTACAGTAATCTTCGCTCAATCGATCATATAAGCATAATATGGCTAATAATATAAGTTAGATTGATAATAGTAAGAGTAACAAGTAAAGTAATTGTCGTTCTATCGATAGTATAAGCATAATATGGCTATTATAATATGAGTTAGATTGGTAATAATAAGAGTAATGAGTACAGTAATTGTCGTTCTGTCGATCATATAAGCATAATATGGCTAATAATATGAGTTAGACTGATAATAATGAGAGTAACAAGTATAGAAATTGTCGTTCAATCGATCATATAAGCATAATATGGCTAATAATATGAGTTAGATTGATGATAATAAGAGTAACAAGTATAGTAATCCTCGTTCAATCGATCATATAAGCATAATATGGCCAATAATATGAGTTAGATTGATAATAGTAAGAGTAACAAGTAAAGTAATTGTCGTTCTATCGATAGTATAAGCATAATATGGCTAATAATATAAGTTAGATTGATAATAATGAAAGTAACAGGTTTAGAAATTGTCGTTCAATCGATCATATAAGCATAATATGGCTAATAATATGAGTTAGATTGATAATCATAAGAGTAACAAGTAAAGTAATTGTCGTTCTATCGATAGTATAAGCATAATATGGCTAATAATATGAGTTAGATTGATAATAATAAGAGTAATGAGTACAGTAATTGTCGTCCTATCGATCATATCCACATAATATGGCCAATAATATGAGTTAGATTGAAATAATAACAGTAATAAGTATAGTAATTGTCGTTCTATCGATCATATAAGCATAATATGGCTAATAATATGAGTTAGATTGATAATAATAAGGGTAATGAGTATAGTAATTGTCGTCCTATCGATCATATCCACATAATATGGCCAATAATAGGAGTTAGATTGATAATAATAAGAGTAACAAGTATAGGAATTGTCGCTCAATCGATCATATAAGCATAACATGGCTAATAATATGAGTTAGATTCATAATAGTAAGAGGAATAAGTATAGTAATTGTCATTCTATCCATCATATAAGCATAATCCGGCTAATAATATGACTTAGATTAATAATAATAAGAGTAACAAGTATAGTAATTGTCGTTCAATCGATAATATAAGCATAATATGGCTAATAATATGAGTTAGATTGATAATAATAAGAGTAACAAGTATAGTAATTGTCGTTCTATCGATAATTTAAGCATAATATGGCTAATAATATGAGTTAGATTGATAATAATGAGAGTAATGAGTATAGTAATTGTCGTCCTATCGATCATATCCACATAATATGGCCAATAATAGGAGTTAGATTGATAATAATAAGAGTAACAAGTATAGGAATTGTCGCTCAATCGATCATACAAGCATAATATGGCTAATAATATGAGTTAGATTGATAATAATAAGAGTAATAAGTACAGTAATCTTCGTTCAATCGATCGTATAAGCATAATATGGCTAATAATATGAGTTAGATTGATAAAAGTAAGAGTAATAAGTATAGTAATTGTCATTCTATCGATCATATAAGCATAATATGGCTATTAATATGAGTTTGATTGATAATAATGAAAGTAACAGGTTTAGAAATTGTCGTTCAATCGATCATATAAGCATAATATGGCTAATAATATGAGTTAGATTGATAATAATAAGAGTAACAAGTATAGTAATTGTCGTTCTATCGATAATATAAGCATAATATGGCTAATAAAATGAGTTAGATTGATAATAATAAGAGTAATGGGTATAGTAATTGTCGTCCTATCGATCATATCCACATAATATGGCCAATAATATGAGTTAGATTGATAATAATAAGAGTAACAAGTATAGTAATTGTCGTTCTATCGATAGTATAAGCATAATATGGCTAATAATATGAGTTAGATTGATAATAATAAGAGTAATAAGTACAGTAATCTTCGTTCAATCGATCATAAAAGCATAATATGGCTAATAATATGAGTTAGATTGATAAAAGTAAGAGTAATAAGTATAGTAATTGTCATTCTATCGATCATATAAGCATAATATGGCTAATAATATGAGTTAGATTGATAATAATGAAAGGATCAGGTTTAGAAATTGACGTTCAATCGATCATGTAAGCATAATATGGCTAATAATATGAGTTAGATTGATAATAATGAGAGTAACAAGTATAGAAATTGTCGTCCAATCGATCATATAAGCATAATATGGCTAATAATATGAGTTAGATTGATAATAGTAAGAGTAACAAGTAAACTAATTGTCGTTCTATCGATAGTATAAGCATAATATGGCTAATAATATGAGTTAGATTGATAATAATAAGAGTAACAAGTATAGTAATTGTCGTTCTATCGATAATTTAAGCATAATATGGATAATAATATGAGTTAGATTGATAACAGCAAGAGTAATAAGTATAGTAGTTGTCGTTCTATCTATCATATAAGCATAATATGGCTAATAATATGTGTTAGATTGATAATAATGAGAGTAGCAAGTATAGGAATTGTCGCTCAATCGATCATATAAGCATAATATGGCTAATAATATGAGTTAGATTGATAATAATAAGAGTAACAAGTATAGTAATTGTCGTTCTATCGATAATTTAAGCATAATATGGCTAATAATATGAGTTAGATTGATAATAATAAGAGTAACAAGTATAGTAATTGTCGTTCTATCGATAATTTAAGCATAATATGGCTAATAATAGGAGTTAGATTGATAATAATAAGAGTAATAAGAATAGTAATTGTCGTTCAATCGATCATATAAGCATAATATGGCTAATAATATGAGTTAGATTGATAATAATAAGAGTAATAAGTACAGTAATCTTCGTTCAATCGATCATATAAGCATAATATGGCTAATAGTATGAGTTACATTGATAATAGTAAGAGTAACAAGTAAAGTAATTGTCGTTCTATCGATAGTATAAGCATAATATGGCTAATAATATGAGTTAGATTGGTAATAATAAGAGTAGTAAGTACAGTAATCCTCGTTCGATCGATCATATAAGCATAATATGGCCAATAATATGAGTTAGATTGATAATAGTAAGAGTAACAAGTAAAGTAATTGTCGTTCTATCGATAGTATAAGCATAATATGGCTAATAATATGAGTTAGATTGGTAATAATAAGAGTAATGAGTACAGTAATTGTCGTTCTATCGATCATATAAGCATAATATGGCTAATAATATGAATTAGATTGATAATAATGAGAGTAACAAGTATAGAAATTGTCGTTCAATCGATCATATAAGCATAATATGGCTAATAATACGAGTTAGATTGATAATAATAAGAGTAACAAGTATAGTAATCCTCGTTCAATCGATCATATAAGCATAATATGGCCAATAATATGGGTTAGATTGATAATAGTAAGAGTAACAAGTAAAGTAATTGTCGTTCTATCGATAGTATAAGCATAATATGGCTAATAATATAAGTTAGATTGATAATAATGAAAGTAACAGGTTTAGAAATTGTCCTTCAATCGATCATATAAGCATAATATGGCTAATAATATGTGTTAGATTGATAATCATAAGAGTAACAAGTATAGTAATTTTCGTTCTATCGATAATATAAGCATAATATGGCTAATAATACGAGTTGGATTGATAATAATGAGAGTAACAAGTATAGTAATTGTCGTTCAATCGATCATATGAGCATAATATGTCTAATAATATGAGTTAGATTGGTAAAAGTAAGAGTAATAAGTATAGTAATTGTCATTCTATCGATCATATAAGCATAATATGGCCAATAATATGAGTTAGATTGATAATAGTAACAGTAATAAGTGTAGTAATTGTCGTTCAATCGATATTATAAGCATACTACGGCTAATAATATGAGTTAGATTGATAATAATAAGAGTAACAAGTATAGTAATTGTCGTTCTATCGATAATTTAAGCATAATATGGATAATAATATGAGTTAGATTGATAACAGCAAGAGTAATAAGTATAGTAATTGTCGTTCTATCTATCATATAAGCATAATATGGCTAATAATATGTGTTAGATTGATAATAATGAGAGTAGCAAGGATAGGAATTGTCGCTCAATCGATCATATAAGCATAATATGGCTAATAATATGAGTTAGATTGATAATCATAAGAGTAACAAGTATAGTAATTTTCGTTCTATCGATAATATAAGCATAATATGGCTAATAATACGAGTTGCATTGATAATAATGAGAGTAACAAGTATAGTAATTGTCGTTCAATCGATCATATGAGCATAATATGTCTAATAATATGAGTTAGATTGGTAAAAGTAAGAGTAATAAGTATAGTAATTGTCATTCTATCGATGATATAAGCATAATATGGCCAATAATATGAGTTAGATTGATAATAGTAACAGTAATAAGTGTAGTAATTGTCGTTCAATCGATCATATAAGCATAATATGGCTAATAATATGAGTTAGATTGATAATAATAAGAGTAATAAGTATAGTAATTGTCGCTCTATCGATCATATAAGCATAATATGGCTAATAATATGTGTTAGATTGATAATAATGAGAGTAACAAGTATAGGAATTGTCGCTCAATCGATCATATAAGCATAATATGGCTAATAATATGAGTTAGATTGATAATAATAAGAGTAACAAGTATAGTAATTGTCGTTCTATCGATAATTTAAGCATAATATGGCTAATAATATGAGTTAGATTGGTAATAATAAGAGTAACAAGTATAGTAATTGTCGTTCTATCGATAATATAAGCATAATATTGTTAATAATATGAGTTAGATTTATAATAATAAGAGTAATAAGTATAGTAATTGTCGCTCTATCGATCACTTAAGCATAATATGGCTAATAATATGGGTTAGATTGATAATAATAAGAGTAACAAGTATAGTAATTGTCGTTCAATCGATATTATAAGCATAATATGGCTAATAATATGAGTTAGATTGATAATAATAAGAGTAACAAGTATAGTAATTGTCGTTCTATCGATAATTTAAGCATAATATGGCTAATAATATGAGTTAGATTGGTAATAATAAGAGTAACAAGTATAGTAATTGTCGTTCTAGCGATAATATAAGCATAATATGGTTAATAATATGAGTTAGATTGATAATAATAAGAGTAATATGTATAGTAATTGTCGTTCTATCGATCATATAAGCATAACATGGCTAATAATATGAGTTAGATTCATAATAGTAAGAGGAATAAGTATAGTAATTGTCATTCTATCCATCATATAACCATAATCCGGCTAATAATATGAGTTAGATTAATAATAATAAGAGTAACAAGTATAGTAATTGTCGTTCAATCGATCATATAAGCATAATATGGCGAATGATATGAGTTAGATTGATAATAATATGAGTAACAAGCATAGTATATGTCGTTCTATCGATAATATAAGCATAATCTGGCTAATAATATGAGTTAGATTGATAAAAGTAAGATTAATAAGTATAGTAACTGTCATTCTATCGATCATATAAGCATAATATGGCTAATAATATGAGTTAGATTGATAATAATGAAAGTAACAGGTTTAGAAATTGTCGTTCAATCGATCATATAAGCATAATATGGCTAATAATATGAGTTAGATTGATAATAGTAAGAGTAACAAGTAAAGTAATTGTCGTTCTATCGATAGTATAAGCATAATATGGCTAATAATATGAGTTAGATTGATAATAATGAAAGTAACAGGTTTAGAAATTGACGTTCAATCGATCATGTAAGCATAATATGGCTAATAATATGAGTTAGATTGATAATAATAAGAGTAACAAGTATAGCTATTGTCGTTCTATCGATCATATAAGCATAATATGGCTAATAATATGAGTTAGATTGATAATAATGAAAGTAACAGGTTTAGAAATTGTCGTTCAATCGGTCATATAAGCATAATATGGCTAATAATATGAGTTAGATTGATAATAATAAGAGTAACAAGTATAGTAATTGTCGTTCTATCGATAATATAAGCATAATATGGCTAATAATATGAGTTAGATTGATATTAAGAAGAGTAATAAGTACAGTAATCTTCGCTCAATCGATCATATAAGCATAATATGGCTAATAATATAAGTTAGATTGATAATAGTAAGAGTAACAAGTAAAGTAATTGTCGTTCTATCGATAGTATAAGCATAATATGGCTATTATAATATGAGTTAGATTGGTAATAATAAGAGTAATGAGTACAGTAATTGTCGTTCTGTCGATCATATAAGCATAATATGGCTAATAATATGAGTTAGACTGATAATAATGAGAGTAACAAGTATAGAAATTGTCGTTCAATCGATCATATAAGCATAATATGGCTAATAATATGAGTTAGATTGATGATAATAAGAGTAACAAGTATAGTAATCCTCGTTCAATCGATCATATAAGCATAATATGGCCAATAATATGAGTTAGATTGATAATAGTAAGAGTAACAAGTAAAGTAATTGTCGTTCTATCGATAGTATAAGCATAATATGGCTAATAATATAAGTTAGATTGATAATAATGAAAGTAACAGGTTTAGAAATTGTCGTTCAATCGATCATATAAGCATAATATGGCTAATAATATGAGTTAGATTGATAATCATAAGAGTAACAAGTAAAGTAATTGTCGTTCTATCGATAGTATAAGCATAATATGGCTAATAATATGAGTTAGATTGATAATAATAAGAGTAATGAGTACAGTAATTGTCGTCCTATCGATCATATCCACATAATATGGCCAATAATATGAGTTAGATTGAAATAATAACAGTAATAAGTATAGTAATTGTCGTTCTATCGATCATATAAGCATAATATGGCTAATAATATGAGTTAGATTGATAATAATAAGGGTAATGAGTATAGTAATTGTCGTCCTATCGATCATATCCACATAATATGGCCAATAATAGGAGTTAGATTGATAATAATAAGAGTAACAAGTATAGGAATTGTCGCTCAATCGATCATATAAGCATAACATGGCTAATAATATGAGTTAGATTCATAATAGTAAGAGGAATAAGTATAGTAATTGTCATTCTATCCATCATATAAGCATAATCCGGCTAATAATATGACTTAGATTAATAATAATAAGAGTAACAAGTATAGTAATTGTCGTTCAATCGATAATATAAGCATAATATGGCTAATAATATGAGTTAGATTGATAATAATAAGAGTAACAAGTATAGTAATTGTCGTTCTATCGATAATTTAAGCATAATATGGCTAATAATATGAGTTAGATTGATAATAATGAGAGTAATGAGTATAGTAATTGTCGTCCTATCGATCATATCCACATAATATGGCCAATAATAGGAGTTAGATTGATAATAATAAGAGTAACAAGTATAGGAATTGTCGCTCAATCGATCATACAAGCATAATATGGCTAATAATATGAGTTAGATTGATAATAATAAGAGTAATAAGTACAGTAATCTTCGTTCAATCGATCGTATAAGCATAATATGGCTAATAATATGAGTTAGATTGATAAAAGTAAGAGTAATAAGTATAGTAATTGTCATTCTATCGATCATATAAGCATAATATGGCTATTAATATGAGTTTGATTGATAATAATGAAAGTAACAGGTTTAGAAATTGTCGTTCAATCGATCATATAAGCATAATATGGCTAATAATATGAGTTAGATTGATAATAATAAGAGTAACAAGTATAGTAATTGTCGTTCTATCGATAATATAAGCATAATATGGCTAATAAAATGAGTTAGATTGATAATAATAAGAGTAATGGGTATAGTAATTGTCGTCCTATCGATCATATCCACATAATATGGCCAATAATATGAGTTAGATTGATAATAATAAGAGTAACAAGTATAGTAATTGTCGTTCTATCGATAGTATAAGCATAATATGGCTAATAATATGAGTTAGATTGATAATAATAAGAGTAATAAGTACAGTAATCTTCGTTCAATCGATCATAAAAGCATAATATGGCTAATAATATGAGTTAGATTGATAAAAGTAAGAGTAATAAGTATAGTAATTGTCATTCTATCGATCATATAAGCATAATATGGCTAATAATATGAGTTAGATTGATAATAATGAAAGGATCAGGTTTAGAAATTGACGTTCAATCGATCATGTAAGCATAATATGGCTAATAATATGAGTTAGATTGATAATAATGAGAGTAACAAGTATAGAAATTGTCGTCCAATCGATCATATAAGCATAATATGGCTAATAATATGAGTTAGATTGATAATAGTAAGAGTAACAAGTAAACTAATTGTCGTTCTATCGATAGTATAAGCATAATATGGCTAATAATATGAGTTAGATTGATAATAATAAGAGTAACAAGTATAGTAATTGTCGTTCTATCGATAATTTAAGCATAATATGGATAATAATATGAGTTAGATTGATAACAGCAAGAGTAATAAGTATAGTAGTTGTCGTTCTATCTATCATATAAGCATAATATGGCTAATAATATGTGTTAGATTGATAATAATGAGAGTAGCAAGTATAGGAATTGTCGCTCAATCGATCATATAAGCATAATATGGCTAATAATATGAGTTAGATTGATAATAATAAGAGTAACAAGTATAGTAATTGTCGTTCTATCGATAATTTAAGCATAATATGGCTAATAATATGAGTTAGATTGATAATAATAAGAGTAACAAGTATAGTAATTGTCGTTCTATCGATAATTTAAGCATAATATGGCTAATAATAGGAGTTAGATTGATAATAATAAGAGTAATAAGAATAGTAATTGTCGTTCAATCGATCATATAAGCATAATATGGCTAATAATATGAGTTAGATTGATAATAATAAGAGTAATAAGTACAGTAATCTTCGTTCAATCGATCATATAAGCATAATATGGCTAATAGTATGAGTTACATTGATAATAGTAAGAGTAACAAGTAAAGTAATTGTCGTTCTATCGATAGTATAAGCATAATATGGCTAATAATATGAGTTAGATTGGTAATAATAAGAGTAGTAAGTACAGTAATCCTCGTTCGATCGATCATATAAGCATAATATGGCCAATAATATGAGTTAGATTGATAATAGTAAGAGTAACAAGTAAAGTAATTGTCGTTCTATCGATAGTATAAGCATAATATGGCTAATAATATGAGTTAGATTGGTAATAATAAGAGTAATGAGTACAGTAATTGTCGTTCTATCGATCATATAAGCATAATATGGCTAATAATATGAATTAGATTGATAATAATGAGAGTAACAGGTATAGAAATTGTCGTTCAATCGATCATATAAGCATAATATGGCTAATAATACGAGTTAGATTGATAATAATAAGAGTAACAAGTATAGTAATCCTCGTTCAATCGATCATATAAGCATAATATGGCCAATAATATGGGTTAGATTGATAATAGTAAGAGTAACAAGTAAAGTAATTGTCGTTCTATCGATAGTATAAGCATAATATGGCTAATAATATAAGTTAGATTGATAATAATGAAAGTAACAGGTTTAGAAATTGTCCTTCAATCGATCATATAAGCATAATATGGCTAATAATATGTGTTAGATTGATAATCATAAGAGTAACAAGTATAGTAATTTTCGTTCTATCGATAATATAAGCATAATATGGCTAATAATACGAGTTGGATTGATAATAATGAGAGTAACAAGTATAGTAATTGTCGTTCAATCGATCATATGAGCATAATATGTCTAATAATATGAGTTAGATTGGTAAAAGTAAGAGTAATAAGTATAGTAATTGTCATTCTATCGATCATATAAGCATAATATGGCCAATAATATGAGTTAGATTGATAATAGTAACAGTAATAAGTGTAGTAATTGTCGTTCAATCGATATTATAAGCATACTACGGCTAATAATATGAGTTAGATTGATAATAATAAGAGTAACAAGTATAGTAATTGTCGTTCTATCGATAATTTAAGCATAATATGGATAATAATATGAGTTAGATTGATAACAGCAAGAGTAATAAGTATAGTAATTGTCGTTCTATCTATCATATAAGCATAATATGGCTAATAATATGTGTTAGATTGATAATAATGAGAGTAGCAAGGATAGGAATTGTCGCTCAATCGATCATATAAGCATAATATGGCTAATAATATGAGTTAGATTGATAATCATAAGAGTAACAAGTATAGTAATTTTCGTTCTATCGATAATATAAGCATAATATGGCTAATAATACGAGTTGCATTGATAATAATGAGAGTAACAAGTATAGTAATTGTCGTTCAATCGATCATATGAGCATAATATGTCTAATAATATGAGTTAGATTGGTAAAAGTAAGAGTAATAAGTATAGTAATTGTCATTCTATCGATGATATAAGCATAATATGGCCAATAATATGAGTTAGATTGATAATAGTAACAGTAATAAGTGTAGTAATTGTCGTTCAATCGATCATATAAGCATAATATGGCTAATAATATGAGTTAGATTGATAATAATAAGAGTAATAAGTATAGTAATTGTCGCTCTATCGATCATATAAGCATAATATGGCTAATAATATGTGTTAGATTGATAATAATGAGAGTAACAAGTATAGGAATTGTCGCTCAATCGATCATATAAGCATAATATGGCTAATAATATGAGTTAGATTGATAATAATAAGAGTAACAAGTATAGTAATTGTCGTTCTATCGATAATTTAAGCATAATATGGCTAATAATATGAGTTAGATTGGTAATAATAAGAGTAACAAGTATAGTAATTGTCGTTCTATCGATAATATAAGCATAATATTGTTAATAATATGAGTTAGATTTATAATAATAAGAGTAATAAGTATAGTAATTGTCGCTCTATCGATCACTTAAGCATAATATGGCTAATAATATGGGTTAGATTGATAATAATAAGAGTAACAAGTATAGTAATTGTCGTTCAATCGATATTATAAGCATAATATGGCTAATAATATGAGTTAGATTGATAATAATAAGAGTAACAAGTATAGTAATTGTCGTTCTATCGATAATTTAAGCATAATATGGCTAATAATATGAGTTAGATTGGTAATAATAAGAGTAACAAGTATAGTAATTGTCGTTCTAGCGATAATATAAGCATAATATGGTTAATAATATGAGTTAGATTGATAATAATAAGAGTAATATGTATAGTAATTGTCGTTCTATCGATCATATAAGCATAACATGGCTAATAATATGAGTTAGATTCATAATAGTAAGAGGAATAAGTATAGTAATTGTCATTCTATCCATCATATAACCATAATCCGGCTAATAATATGAGTTAGATTAATAATAATAAGAGTAACAAGTATAGTAATTGTCGTTCAATCGATCATATAAGCATAATATGGCGAATGATATGAGTTAGATTGATAATAATATGAGTAACAAGCATAGTATATGTCGTTCTATCGATAATATAAGCATAATCTGGCTAATAATATGAGTTAGATTGATAAAAGTAAGATTAATAAGTATAGTAACTGTCATTCTATCGATCATATAAGCATAATATGGCTAATAATATGAGTTAGATTGATAATAATGAAAGTAACAGGTTTAGAAATTGTCGTTCAATCGATCATATAAGCATAATATGGCTAATAATATGAGTTAGATTGATAATAGTAAGAGTAACAAGTAAAGTAATTGTCGTTCTATCGATAGTATAAGCATAATATGGCTAATAATATGAGTTAGATTGATAATAATGAAAGTAACAGGTTTAGAAATTGACGTTCAATCGATCATGTAAGCATAATATGGCTAATAATATGAGTTAGATTGATAATAATAAGAGTAACAAGTATAGCTATTGTCGTTCTATCGATCATATAAGCATAATATGGCTAATAATATGAGTTAGATTGATAATAATGAAAGTAACAGGTTTAGAAATTGTCGTTCAATCGGTCATATAAGCATAATATGGCTAATAATATGAGTTAGATTGATAATAATAAGAGTAACAAGTATAGTAATTGTCGTTCTATCGATAATATAAGCATAATATGGCTAATAATATGAGTTAGATTGATATTAATAAGAGTAATAAGTACAGTAATCTTCGTTCAATCGATCATATAAGCATAATATGGCTAATAATATGAGTTAGATTGATAATAGTAAGAGTAACAAGTAAAGTAATTGTCGTTCTATCGATAGTATAAGCATAATATGGCTAATAATATGAGTTAGATTGATAATAATGAAAGTAACAGGTTTAGAAATTGACGTTCAATCGATCATGTAAGCATAATATGACTAATAATATGAGTTAGATTGATAATAATAAGAGTAACAAGTATAGCTATTGTCGTTCTATCGATCATATAAGCATAATATGGCTAATAATATGAGTTAGATTGATAATAATGAAAGTAACAGGTTTAGAAATTGTCGTTCAATCGGTCATATAAGCATAATATGGCTAATAATATGAGTTAGATTGATAATAATAAGAGTAACAAGTATAGTAATTGTCGTTCTATCGATAATATAAGCATAATATGGCTAATAATATGAGTTAGATTGATATTAATAAGAGTAATAAGTACAGTAATCTTCGTTCAATCGATCATATAAGCATAATATGGCTAATAATATGAGTTAGATTGATAATAGTAAGAGTAACAAGTAAAGTAATTGTCGTTCTATCGATAGTATAAGCATAATATGGCTAATATAATATGAGTTAGATTGGTAATAATAAGAGTAATGAGTACAGTAATTGTCGTTCTGTCGATCATATAAGCATAATATGGCTAATAATATGAGTTAGACTGATAATAATGAGAGTAACAAGTATAGAAATTGTCGTTCAATCGATCATATAAGCATAATATGGCTAATAATATGAGTTAGATTGATAATAATAAGAGTAACAAGTATAGTAATCCTCGTTCAATCGATCATATAAGCATAATATGGCCAATAATATGAGTTAGATTGATAATAGTAAGAGTAACAAGTAAAGTAATTGTCGTTCTATCGATAGTATAAGCATAATATGGCTAATAATATAAGTTAGATTGATAATAATGAAAGTAACAGGTTTAGAAATTGTCGTTCAATCGATCATATAAGCATAATATGGCTAATAATATGAGTTAGATTGATAATCATAAGAGTAACAAGTATAGTAATTTTCGTTCTATCGATAATATAAGCATAATATGGCTAATAATACGAGTTGGATTGATAATAATGAGAGTAACAAGTATAGAAATTGTCGCTCAATCGATCATATAAGCATAATATGGCTAATAATATGAGTTAGATTGATAATAATAAGAGTAACAAGTATAGTAATCCTCGTTCAATCGATCATATAAGCATAATATGGCCAATAATATGAGTTAGATTGATAATAGTAAGAGTAACAAGTAAAGTAATTGTCGTTCTATCGATAGTATAAGCATAATATGGCTAATAATATGAGTTAGATTGATAATAATAAGAGTAATGAGTACAGTAATTGTCGTCCTATCGATCATATCCACATAATATGGCCAATAATATGAGTTAGATTGAAATAATAACAGTAATAAGTATAGTAATTGTCGTTCTATCGATCATATAAGCATAATATGGCTAATAATATGAGTTAGATTGATAATAATAAGGGTAATGAGTATAGTAATTGTCGTCCTATCGATCATATCCACATAATATGGCCAATAATAGGAGTTAGATTGATAATAATAAGAGTAACAAGTATAGGAATTGTCGCTCAATCGATCATATAAGCATAACATGGCTAATAATATGAGTTAGATTCATAATAGTAAGAGGAATAAGTATAGTAATTGTCATTCTATCCATCATATAAGCATAATCCGGCTAATAATATGACTTAGATTAATAATAATAAGAGTAACAAGTATAGTAATTGTCGTTCAATCGATAATATAAGCATAATATGGCTAATAATATGAGTTAGATTGATAATAATAAGAGTAACAAGTATAGTAATTGTCGTTCTATCGATAATTTAAGCATAATATGGCTAATAATATGAGTTAGATTGATAATAATGAGAGTAATATGTATAGTAATTGTCGTTCTATCGATAATATAAGCATACTACGGCTAATAATATGAGTTAGATTGATAATAATAAGAGTAACAAGTATAGGAATTGTCGCTCAATCGATCATACCTGCATAATATGGCTAATAATATGAGTTAGATTGATAATAATAAGAGTAACAGGTATAGTAATTGTCGTTCTATCGATAATATAAGCATAATATGGCTAATAATATGAGTTAGATTGATAATAATGAGAGTAATATGTATAGTAATTGTCGTTCAATCGATCATATAAGCATAATATGGCTAATAATATGAGTTAGATTGATAAAAGTAAGATTAGTAAGTATAGTAATTGTCATTCTATCGATCATATAAGCATAATATGGCTAATAATATGAGTTAGATTGATAATAATGAAAGTAACAGGTTTAGAAATTGTCGTTCAATCGATCATACAAGCGTAATATGGCTAATAATATGAGTTAGATTGATAATAATAAGAGTAACAGGTATAGTAATTGTCGTTCTATCGATAATATAAGTATAATATGGCTAATAATATGAGTTAGATTGATAATAATAAGAGTAACAAGTATAGTAATTGTCGTTCAATCGATATTATAAGCATACTACGGCTAATAATATGAGTTAGATTGATAATAATAAGAGTAACAAGTATAGTAATTGTCGTTCTATCGATAATTTAAGCATAATATGGATAATAATATGAGTTAGATTGATAACAGCAAGAGTAATAAGTATAGTAATTGTCGTTCTATCTATCATATAAGCATAATATGGCTAATAATATGTGTTAGATTGATAATAATGAGAGTAGCAAGGATAGGAATTGTCGCTCAATCGATCATATAAGCATAATATGGCTAATAATATGAGTTAGATTGATAATAATAAGAGTAACAAGTATAGTAATTGTCGTTCTATCGATAATTTAAGCATAATATGGCTAATAATATGAGTTAGATTGGTAATAATAAGAGTAACAAGTATAGTAATTGTCGTTCTATCGATAATATAAGCATAATATTGTTAATAATATGAGTTAGATTTATAATAATAAGAGTAATAAGTATAGTAATTGTCGCTCTATCGATCACTTAAGCATAATATGGCTAATAATATGGGTTAGATTGATAATAATAAGAGTAACAAGTATAGTAATTGTCGTTCAATCGATATTATAAGCATAATATGGCTAATAATATGAGTTAGATTGATAATAATAAGAGTAACAAGTATAGTAATTGTCGTTCTATCGATAATTTAAGCATAATATGGCTAATAATATGAGTTAGATTGGTAATAATAAGAGTAACAAGTATAGTAATTGTCGTTCTAGCGATAATATAAGCATAATATGGTTAATAATATGAGTTAGATTGATAATAATAAGAGTAATATGTATAGTAATTGTCGTTCTATCGATCATATAAGCATAACATGGCTAATAATATGAGTTAGATTCATAATAGTAAGAGGAATAAGTATAGTAATTGTCATTCTATCCATCATATAACCATAATCCGGCTAATAATATGAGTTAGATTAATAATAATAAGAGTAACAAGTATAGTAATTGTCGTTCAATCGATCATATAAGCATAATATGGCGAATGATATGAGTTAGATTGATAATAATATGAGTAACAAGCATAGTATATGTCGTTCTATCGATAATATAAGCA
>NW_027473895.1:0-124293 GCF_050947335.1 Megachile rotundata
TTAGATTGATAATAATAAGAGTAATAAGTACAGTAATTGTCGTTCTTTCGATCATATAAGCATAATATGGCGAATAATATGATTTAGATTGGTAATAATAAGAGTAATAAGTATAGTAATTGTCGTTCTATCGAACATATAAGCATAATATGGCTAATAGTATGAGTTAGATTGGTAATAATAAGAGTAATAAGTATAGTAATTGTCGTTCTATCGATCATATCTGCACAATATGGTTAATAATATGAGATAAATTAATAGTAATGAGTGTAATAAGTATAGTAATTGTCGTTCTATCGATCATATAAGCATAATATGGCGAATAATATGATTTAGATTGATAATAATAAGAGTAATAAGTATAGTAATTGTCGTTCTATCGATCATATAAGCATAATATGGCTAATAATATGAGTTAGATTGATAATAATAAGAGTAATAAGTATGGTAATTGTCGTTCTATCGATCATATCTGCACAATATGGTTAATAATAAGAGATAGATTAATAGTAATGAGTGTAATAAGTATAGTAATTGTCGTTCTATCGACCATGGAAGCATAATATGGCTAATAATATGAGATAGATTGATAATAATAAGAGTAATAAGTATAGTAATTGTCGTTCCATCGATCATATAAGCATAAAATGGCTAATAATATGAGTTAGATTGATATTAATAAGAGTAATAAGTACAGTAATTGTCGTTCTTTCGATCATATAAGCATAATATGGCTAATAATATGAGATAGATTGATAATAATAAGAGTAATAAGTATAGTAATTGTCGTTCTATCAATCATATAAGCATAATATGGCTAATAATATGAGTTAGATTAATATTAATAAGAGAAATAGGTATAGTAATTGTCGTTCCATGGATCAAATATGCATAATGTGGCTAATAATATGAGTTAGATTGATAATAATAAGAGTAATAAGTATAGTAATTGTCGTTCTATCGATCATATCTGCACAATATGGCCAATAATATGAGTTAGATTAATAGTAATGAGTGTAATAAGTATAGTAATTGTCGTTCTATCGATCATATAAGCATAATATGGCTAATAATATGAGTTAGATTGATAATAATAAGAGTAATAAGTATAGTAATTGTCGTTCTATCGACCATGGAAGCATAATATGGCTAATAATATGAGTTAGATTGATAATAATAAGAGTAATAAGTATAGTAATTGTCGTTCTATCGATCATATAAGCATAATATGGCTAATAATATGAGTTAGATTGATAATAATAAGAGTAATAAGTATAGTAATTGTCGTTCTTTCGATCATATAAGCATAATATGGCGAATAATATGATTTAGATTGGTAATAATAAGAGTAATAAGTATAGTAATTGTCGTTCTATCGATCATATAAGCATAATATGGCTAATAATATGAGTTAGATTGATAATAATAAGAGTAATAAGTATAGTAATTGTCGTTCTATCGATCATATAAGCATAATATGGCTAATAATATGAGTTAGATTGATAATAATAAGAGTAATAAGTATAGTAATTGTCGTTCTATCGACCATGGAAGCATAATATGGCTAATAATATGAGTTAGATTGATAATAATAAGAGTAATAAGTATAGTAATTGTCGTTCTATCGATCATATAAGCATAATATGGCTAATAATATGAGTTAGATTGATAATAATAAGAGTAATAAGTATAGTAATTGTCGTTCTTTCGATCATATAAGCATAATATGGCGAATAATATGATTTAGATTGGTAATAATAAGAGTAATAAGTATAGTAATTGTCGTTCTATCGACCATGGAAGCATAATATGGCTAATAATATGAGATAGATTGATAATAATAAGAGTAATAAGTATAGTAATTGTCGTTCCATCGATCATACAAGCATAATATGGCTAATAATATGAGTTAGATTGATATTAATAAGAGTAATAAGTACAGTAATTGTCGTTCTTTCGATCATATAAGCATAATATGGCGAATAATATGATTTAGATTGGTAATAATAAGAGTAATAAGTATAGTAATTGTCGTTCTATCGATCATATAAGCATAATATGGCTAATAATATGAGTTAGATTGGTAATAATAAGAGTAATAAGTATAGTAATTGTCGTTCTATCGATCATATCTGCACAATATGGTTAATAATATGAGATAGATTAATAGTAATGAGTGTAATAAGTATAGTAATTGTCGTTCTATCGATCATATAAGCATAATATGGCGAATAATATGATTTAGATTGATAATAATAAGAGTAATAAGTATAGTAATTGTCGTTCTATCGATCATATAAGCATAATATGGCGAATAATATGATTTAGATTGGTAATAATAAGAGTAATAAGTATAGTAATTGTCGTTCTATCGATCATATAAGCATAATATGGCTAATAATATGAGCTAGATTGGTAATAATAAGAGTAATAAGTATAGTAATTGTCGTTCTATCGATCATATAAGCATAATATGGCTAATAATATGAGTTAGATTGATAATAATAAGAGTAATAAGTATAGTAATTGTCGTTCTATCGATCATATCTGCACAATATGGTTAA
The DNA here is from genome assembly GCF_050947335.1 of Megachile rotundata. Classification (NCBI taxonomy): domain Eukaryota; kingdom Metazoa; phylum Arthropoda; class Insecta; order Hymenoptera; family Megachilidae; genus Megachile; species Megachile rotundata. Next base: position 2,565 of record NW_027473895.1, read on the forward strand.
TAATAAGAGATAGATTAATAGCAATGAGTGTAATAAGTATAGTAATTGTCGTTCTATCGACCATGGAAGCATAATATGGCTAATAATATGAGATAGATTGATAATAATAAGAGTAATAAGTATAGTAATTGTCGTTCCATCGATCATATAAGCATAATATGGCTAATAATATGAGTTAGATTGATATTAATAAGAGTAATAAGTACAGTAATTGTCGTTCTATCGACCATGGAAGCATAATATGGCTAATAATATGAGTTAGATTGATAATAATAAGAGTAATAAGTATAGTAATTGTCGTTCTATCGATCATATAAGCATAATATGGCTAATAATATGAGTTAGATTGATAATAATAAGAGTAATAAGTATAGTAATTGTCGTTCTTTCGATCATATAAGCATAATATGGCGAATAATATGATTTAGATTGGTAATAATAAGAGTAATAAGTATAGTAATTGTCGTTCTATCGACCATGGAAGCATAATATGGCTAATAATATGAGATAGATTGATAATAATAAGAGTAATAAGTATAGTAATTGTCGTTCCATCGATCATACAAGCATAATATGGCTAATAATATGAGTTAGATTGATATTAATAAGAGTAATAAGTACAGTAATTGTCGTTCTTTCGATCATATAAGCATAATATGGCGAATAATATGATTTAGATTGGTAATAATAAGAGTAATAAGTATAGTAATTGTCGTTCTATCGATCATATAAGCATAATATGGCTAATAATATGAGTTAGATTGGTAATAATAAGAGTAATAAGTATAGTAATTGTCGTTCTATCGATCATATCTGCACAATATGGTTAATAATATGAGATAGATTAATAGTAATGAGTGTAATAAGTATAGTAATTGTCGTTCTATCGATCATATAAGCATAATATGGCGAATAATATGATTTAGATTGATAATAATAAGAGTAATAAGTATAGTAATTGTCGTTCTATCGATCATATAAGCATAATATGGCGAATAATATGATTTAGATTGGTAATAATAAGAGTAATAAGTATAGTAATTGTCGTTCTATCGATCATATAAGCATAATATGGCTAATAATATGAGCTAGATTGGTAATAATAAGAGTAATAAGTATAGTAATTGTCGTTCTATCGATCATATAAGCATAATATGGCTAATAATATGAGTTAGATTGATAATAATAAGAGTAATAAGTATAGTAATTGTCGTTCTATCGATCATATCTGCACAATATGGTTAATAATAAGAGATAGATTAATAGCAATGAGTGTAATAAGTATAGTAATTGTCGTTCTATCGACCATGGAAGCATAATATGGCTAATAATATGAGATAGATTGATAATAATAAGAGTAATAAGTATAGTAATTGTCGTTCCATCGATCATATAAGCATAATATGGCTAATAATATGAGTTAGATTGATATTAATAAGAGTAATAAGTACAGTAATTGTCGTTCTTTCGATCATATAAGCATAATATGGCGAATAATATGATTTAGATTGGTAATAATAAGAGTAATAAGTATAGTAATTGTCGTTCTATCGATCATATAAGCATAATATGGCTAATAATATGAGTTAGATTGGTAATAATAAGAGTAATAAGTATAGTAATTGCCGTTCTATCGACCATATAAGCATAATATGGTTACTAATATGAGTTAGATTAATAATAATATGATTAATAAGTATAGTAATTGTCGTTCTATCGACCATGGAAGCATAATATGGCTAATAATATGAGATAGATTGATAATAATAAGAGTAATAAGTATAGTAATTGTCGTTCTATCGATCATGGAAGCATAATATGGCTAATAATATGAGTTAGATTGATAATAATAAGAGTAATAAATATAGTAATTGTCGTTCTATCGATCATATAAGCATAATATGGCTAATAATATGATTTAGATTGGTAATAATAAGAGTAATAAGTATATTAATTGTCGTTCTATCGATCATATAAGCATAATATGGCTAATAATATGAATTAGATTGATAATAATAAGAGTAATAAGTACAGTAATTGTCGTTCTTTCGATCATATAAGCATAATATGGCGAATAATATGATTTAGATTGGTAATAATAAGGGTAATAAGTATAGTAATTGCCGTTCTATCGACCATATAAGCATAATATGGTTACTAATATGAGTTAGATTAATAATAATATGATTAATAAGTATAGTAATTGTCGTTCTATCGACCATGGAAGCATAATATGGCTAATAATATGAGATAGATTGATAATAATAAGAGTAATAAGTATAGTAATTGTCGTTCTATCGATCATGGAAGCATAATATGGCTAATAATATGATTTAGATTGCTAATAATAAGAGTAATAAGTATAGTAATTGTCGTTCTATCGATCATATAAGCATAATATGGATAATAATATGAGTTAGCTTGATAATAATAAGAGTAATAAGTATAGTAATTGTCGTTCTATCGATCATATAAGCATAATATGGCTAATAATATGAGTTAGAATGATAATAATAAGAGTAATAAGTATAGTAATTGTCGTTCTATCGATCATATCTGCACAATATGGTTAATAATAAGAGATAGATTAATAGTAATGAGTGTAATGAGTATAGTAATTGTCGTTCTATCGATCATATAAGCATAATGTGGCTAATAATATGAATTAGATTGATAATAATAAGAGTAATAAGTATAGTAATTGTCGTTCTATCGATCATATAAGCATAATATGGCGAATAATATGATTTAGATTGATAATAATAAGAGTAACAAGTATAGTAATTGTTCGTTCTATCGATCATATAAGCATAATATGGCTAATAATATGAGTTAGATTGATATTAATAAGAGAAATAGGTATAGTAATTGTCGTTCTATGGATCAAATGTGCATAATGTGGCTAATAATATGAGTTAGATTGATAATAATAAGAGTAATAAGTATAGTAATTGTCGTTCTATCGATCATATAAGCATAATATGGCTAATAATATGAGTTAGCTTGATAATAATAAGAGTAGTAAGTATAGTAATTGTCGTTCTATCGACCATGTAAGCATAATATGGCTAATAATATGAGTTAGATTGATAATAATAAGAGTAATAAGTATAGTAATTGTCGTTCTATCGACCATATAAGCATAATATGGTTACTAATATGAGTTAGATTAATAATAATATGATTAATAAGTATAGTAATTGCCGTTCTATCGACCATATAAGCATAATATGGTTACTAATATGAGTTAGATTAATAATAATATGATTAATAAGTATAGTAATTGTCGTTCTATCGATCATGGAAGCATAATATGGCTAATAATATGAGTTAGATTGATAATAATAAGAGTAATAAATATAGTAATTGTCGTTCTATCGATCATATAAGCATAATATGGCTAATAATATGATTTAGATTGGTAATAATAAGAGTAATAAGTATAGTAATTGTCGTTCTATCGATCATATAAGCATAATATGGCTAATAATATGAGTTAGATTGATAATAATAAGAGTTATAAGTATAGTAATTGTCGTTCTATCGATCATATCTGCACAGTATGGTTAATAATACGAGATAGATTAATAGTAATGAGTGTAATAAGTATAGTAATTGTCGTTCTATCGATCATATAAGCATAATATGGCTAATAATATGAGTTAGATTGGTAATAATAAGAGTAATAAGTATAGTAATTGTCGTTCTATCGATCATATCTGCAAAATATGGTTAATAATATGAGATAGATTAATAGTAATGAGTGTAATAAGTATAGTAATTGTCGTTATATCGATCATATAAGCATAATATGGCGAATAATATGATTTACATTGGTAATAATAAGAGTAATAAGTATAGTAATTGTCGTTCTATCGATCATATCTGCACAATATGGTTAATAATATGAGATAGATTAATAGTAATGAGTGTAATAAGTATAGTAATTGTCGTTCTATCGATCATATAAGCATAATATGGCTAATAATATGAATTAGATTGATTATAATAAAAGTAATAAGTATATTAATTGTCGTTCTATCGATCATATAAGCATAATATGGCTAATAATATGAATTAGATTGATAATAATAAGAGTAATAAGTACAGTAATTGTCGTTCTTTCGATCATATAAGCATAATATGGCGAATAATATGATTTAGATTGGTAATAATAAGAGTAATAAGTATAGTAATTGTCGTTCTATCGATCATATAAGCATAATATGGCTAATAATATGAGCTAGATTGGTAATAATAAGAGTAATAAGTATAGTAATTGTCGTTCTATCGATCATATAAGCATAATATGGCTAATAATATGAGTTAGATTGATAATAATAAGAGTAATAAGTATAGTAATTGTCGTTCTATCGATCATATCTGCACAATATGGTTAATAATAAGAGATAGATTAATAGTAATGAGTGTAATAAGTATAGTAATTGTCGTTCTATCGACCATGGAAGCATAATATGGCTAATAATATGAGATAGATTGATAATAATAAGAGTAATAAGTATAGTAATTGTCGTTCCATAGATCATATAAGCATAATATGGCTAATAATATGAGTTAGATTGATATTAATAAGAGTAATAAGTACAGTAATTGTCGTTCTTTCGATCATATAAGCATAATATGGCGAATAATATGATTTAGATTGGTAATAATAAGAGTAATAAGTACAGTAATTGTCGTTCTATCGATCATATAAACATAATATGGCTAATAATATGAGTTAGATTGGTAATAATAAGAGTAATAAGTATAGTAATTGTCGTTCTATCGATCATATCTGCACAATATGGCCAATAATATGAGTTAGATTAATAGTAATGAGTGTAATAAGTATAGTAATTGTCGTTCTATCGATCATATAAGCATAATATGGCTAATAATATGAGTTAGATTGATAATAATAAGAGTAATAAGTATAGTAATTGTCGTTCTTTCGATCATATAAGCATAATATGGCGAATAATATGATTTAGATTGGTAATAATAAGAGTAATAAGTATAGTAATTGTCGTTCTATCGATCATATAAGCATAATATGGCTAATAATATGAGTTAGATTGGTAATAATAAGAGTAATAAGTATAGTAATTGCCGTTCTATCGACCATATAAGCATAATATGGTTACTAATATGAGTTAGATTAATAATAATATGATTAATAAGTATAGTAATTGTCGTTCTATCGACAATGGAAGCATAATATGGCTAATAATATGAGATAGATTGATAATAATAAGAGTAATAAGTATAGTAATTGTCGTTCTATCGATCATATAAGCATAATATGGCGAATAATATGATTTAGATTGATAATAATAAGAGTAATAAGTATAGTAATTGTAGTTCTATCGATCATATAAGCATAATATGGCTAATAATATGAGTTAGATTGATATTAATAAGAGAAATAGGTATAGTAATTGTCGTTCTATGGATCAAATATGCATAATGTGGCTAATAATATGAGTTAGATTGATAATAATAAGAGTAATAAGTATAGTAATTGTCGTTCTATCGATCATATAAGCATAATATGGCTAATAATATGAGTTAGATTGATAATAATAAGAGTAATAAGTATAGTAATTGTCGTTCTATCGATCATATCTGCACAATATGGTTAATAATAAGAGATAGATTAATAGTAATGAGTGTAATAAGTATAGTAATTGTCGTTCTATCGATCATATAAGCATAATATGGCTAATAATATGAATTAGATTAATAATAATAAGAGTCATACGTATAGTAATTGTCGTTCTATCGATCATATAAGCATAATATGGCGAATAATATGATTTAGATTGATAATAATAAGAGTAATAAGTATAGTAATTGTCGTTCTATCGATCATATAAGCATAATATGGCTAATAATATGAGTTAGATTGATATTAATAAGAGAAATAGGTATAGTAATTGTCGTTCTATGGATCAAATATGCATAATGTGGCTAATAATATGAGTTAGATTGATAATAATAAGAGTAATAAGTATAGTAATTGTCGTTCTATCGATCATATCTGCACAATATGGCCAATAATATGAGTTAGATTAATAGTAATGAGTGTAATAAGTATAGTAATTGTCGTTCTATCGATCATATAAGCATAATATGGCTAATAATATGAGTTAGATTGATAATAATAACAGTAATAAGTATAGTAATTGTGGTTCTATCGACCATGGAAGCATAATATGGCTAATAATATGAGATAGATTGATAATAATAAGAGTAATAAGTATAGTAATTGTCGTTCTATCGATCATGGAAGCATAATATGGCTAATAATATGAGTTAAATTGATAATAATAAGAGTAATAAATATAGTAATTGTCGTTCTATCGATCATATAAGCATAATATGGCTAATAATATGATTTAGATTGGTAATAATAAGAGTAATAAGTATAGTAATGGTCGTTCTATCGATCATATAAGCATAATATGGCTAATAATATGAGTTAGCTTGATAATAATAAGAGTAATAAGTATAGTAATTGTCGTTCTATCGACCATGGAAGCATAATATGGCTAATAATATGAGTTAGCTTGATAATAATAAGAGTAATAAGTATAGTAATTGTCGTTCTATCGATCGTATAAGCATAATGTGGCTAATAATATGAATTAGATTGATTATAATAAGAGTAATAAGTATATTAATTGTCGTTCTATCGATCATATAAGCATAATATGGCTAATAATATGAATTAGATTGATAATAATAAGAGTAATAAGTACAGTAATTGTCGTTCTTTCGATCATATAAGCATAATATGGCGAATAATATGATTTAGATTGGTAATAATAAGAGTAATAAGTATAGTAATTGTCGTTCTATCGATCATATAAGCATAATATGGCGAATAATATGATTTATATTGATAATAATAAGAGTAATAAGTATAGTAATTGTCGTTCTATCGATCATATAAGCATAATATGGATAATAATATGAGTTAGCTTGATAATAATAAGAGTAATAAGTATAGTAATTGTCGTTCTATCGACCATGTAAGCATAATATGGCTAATAATATGAGTTAGATTGATAATAATAAGAGTAATAAGTATAGTAATTGTCGTTCTATCGATCATATAAGCATAATATGGCTAATAATATGAGTTAGATTGATAATAATAAGAGTAATAAGTATAGTAATTGTCGTTCTATCGATCATATCTGCACAATATGGTTAATAATAAGAGATAGATTAATAGTAATGAGTGTAATAAGTATATTAATTGTCGTTCTATCGATCATATAAGCATAATATGGCTAATAATATGAATTAGATTGATAATAATAAGAGTAATAAGTATAGTAATTGTCGTTCTATCGATCATATAAGCATAATATGGCGAATAATATGATTTAGATTGATAATAATAAGAATAATAAGTATAGTAATTGTCGTTCTATCGACCATGGAAGCATAATATGGCTAATAATATGAGTTAGATTGATAATAATAAGAGTAATAAGTATAGTAATTGTCGTTCTATCGATCATATAAGCATAATATGGCTAATAATATGAGTTAGATTGGTAATAATAAGAGTAATAAGTATAGTAATTGTCGTTCTATCGATCATATAAGAATAATATGGCTAATAATATGAGTTAGATTGGTAATAATAAGAGTAATAAGTATAGTAATTGTCGTTCTATCGATCATATAAGCATAATATGGCGAATAATATGATTTAGATTGGTAATAATAAGAGTAATAAGTATAGTAATTGTCGTTCTATCGATGATATAAGCATAATATGGCTAATAATATGAGTTAGATTGGTAATAATAAGAGTAATAAGTATAGTAATTGTCGTTCTATCGATCATATCTGCACAATATGGTTAATAATATGAGATAGATTAATAGTAATCAGTGTAATAAGTATAGTAATTGTCGTTCTATCGATCATATAAGCATAATATGGCGAATAATATGATTTAGATTGATAATAATAAGAGTAATAAGTATAGTAATTGTCGTTCTATCGATCATATAAGCATAATATGGATAACAATATGAGTTAGCTTGATAATAATAAGAGTAATAAGTATAGTAATTGTCGTTCTATCGACCATGGAAGCATAATATGGCTAATAATATGAGTTAGATTGATAATAATAAGAGTAATAAGTATAGTAATTGTCGTTCTATCGATCATATAAGCATAATATGGCTAATAATATGAGTTAGATTGATAATAATAAGAGTAATAAGTATAGTAATTGTCGTTCTATCGATCATATCTGCACAATATGGTTAATAATAAGAGATAGATTAATAGTAATGAGTGTAATAAGTATAGTAATTGTCGTTCTTTCGATCATATAAGCATAATATGGCGAATAATATGATTTAGATTGGTAATAATAAGAGTAATAAGTACAGTAATTGTCGTTCTATCGATCATATAAGCATAATATGGCTAATAATATGAGTTAGATTGGTAATAATAAGAGTAATAAGTATAGTAATTGCCGTTCTATCGACCATATAAGCATAATATGGTTACTAATATGAGTTAGATTAATAATAATATGATTAATAAGTATAGTAATTGTCGTTCTATCGACCATGGAAGCATAATGTGGCTAATAATATGAGATAGATTGATAATAATAAGAGTAATAAGTATAGTAATTGTCGTTCTATCGATCATGGAAGCATAATATGGCTAATAATATGAGTTAGATTGATAATAATAAGAGTAATAAATATAGTAATTGTCGTTCTATCGATCATATAAGCATAATATGGCTAATAATATGATTAAGATTGGTAATAATAAGAGTAATAACTATAGTAATGGTCGTTCTATCGATCATATAAGCATAATATGGCTAATAATATGAGTTAGATTGATAATAATAAGAGTAATAAGTATAGTAATTGTCGTTCTATCGATCATATCTGCACAATATGGTTAATAATATGAGATAGATTATTAGTAATGAGTGTAATAAGTATAGTAATTGTCGTTCTATCGATCATATAAGCATAATATGGCGAATAATATGATTTAGATTGATAATAATAAGAGTAATAAGTATAGTACTTGTCGTTCTATCGATCATATAAGCATAATGTGGCTAATAATATGAGTTAGATTGATATTAATAAGAGAAATAGGTATAGTAATTGTCGTTCTATGGATCAAATATGCATAATGTGGCTAATAATATGAGTTAGATTGATAATAATAAGAGTAATAAGTATAGTATTTGTCGTTCTATCGATCATATCTGCACAATATGGTTAATAATAAGAGATAGATTAATAGTAATGAGTGTAATAAGTATAGTAATTGTCGTTCTATCGATCATATCTGCACAATATGGCCAATAATATGAGTTAGATTAATAGTAATGAGTGTAATAAGTATTGTAATTGTCGTTCTATCGATCATATAAGCATAATATGGCTAATAATATGAGTTAGATTGATAATAATAACAGTAATAAGTATAGTAATTGTTGTTCTATCGATCATGGAAGCATAATATGGCTAATAATATGAGTTAGATTAATAATAATAGGAGTAATAAGTATAGTAATTGCCGTTCTATCGACCATATAAGCATAATATGGTTACTAATATGAGTTAGATTAATAATAATATGATTAATAAGTATAGTAATTGTCGTTCTATCGACCATGGAAGCATATATGGCTAATAATATGAGATAGATTGATAATAATAAGAGTAATAAGTATAGTAATTGTCGTTCCATCTATCATATAAGCATAATATGGCTAATAATATGAGTTAGATTGATATTAATAAGAGTAATAAGTACAGTAATTGTCGTTCTTTCGATCATATAAGCATAATATGGCGAATAATATGATTTAGATTGGTAATAATAAGAGTAATAAGTACAGTAATTGTCGTTCTATCGATCATATAAGCATAATATGGCTAATAATATGAGTTAGATTGGTAATAATAAGAGTAATAAGTATAGTAATTGCCGTTCTATCGACCATATAAGCATAATATGGTTACTAATATGAGTTAGATTAATAAAAATATGATTAATAAGTATAGTAATTGTCGTTCTATCGACCATGGAAGCATAATATGGCTAATAATATGAGATAGATTGATAATAATAAGAGTAATAAGTATAGTAATTGTCGTTCTATCGATCATGGAAGCATAATATGGCTAATAATATGAGTTAGATTGATAATAATAAGAGTAATAAATATAGTAATTGTCGTTCTATCGATCATATAAGCATAATATGGCTAATAATATGATTAAGATTGGTAATAATAAGAGTAATAAGTATAGTAATGGTCGTTCTATCGATCATATAAGCATAATATGGCTAATAATATGAGTTAGATTGATAATAATAAGAGTAATAAGTACAGTAATTGTCGTTCTATCGATCATATCTGCACAATATGGTTAATAATATGAGATAGATTATTAGTAATGAGTGTAATAAGTATAGTAATTGTCGTTCTATCGATCATATAAGCATAATATGGCGAATAATATGATTTAGATTGATAATAATAAGAGTAATAAGTATTGTAATTGTCGTTCTATCGATCATATAAGCATAATATGGATAATAATATGAGTTAGCTTGAAAATAATAAGAGCAATAAGTATAGTAATTGTCGTTCTATCGATCATATAAGCATAATATGGCTAATAATATGGAAGTAGATTGATTATAATAAGAGTAATAAGTATATTAATTGTCGTTCTTATCGATCATATAAGCATAATATGGCTAATAATATGATTAAGATTGGTAATAATAAGAGTAATAAGTATAGTAATGGTCGTTCTATCGATCATATAAGCATAATATGGCTAATAATATGAATTAGATTGATTATAATAAGAGTAATAAGTATATTAATTGTCGTTCTATCGATCATATAAGCATAATATGGCTAATAATATGAATTAGATTGATAATAATAAGAGTAATAAGTACAGTAATTGTCGTTCTTTCGATCATATAAGCATAATATGGCGAATAATATGATTTAGATTGGTAATAATAAGAGTAATAAGTATAGTAATTGTCGTTCTATCGATCATATAAGCATAATATGGCTAATAATATGAGTTAGATTGGTAATAATAAGAGTAATAAGTATAGTAATTGTCGTTCTATCGATCATATCTGCACAATATGGCCAATAATATGAGTTAGATTAATAGTAATGAGTGTAATAAGTATAGTAATTGTCGTTCTATCGATCATATAAGCATAATATGGCTAATAATATGAGATAGATTGATAATAATAAGAGTAATAAGTATAGTAATTGTCGTTCCATCTATCATATAAGCATAATATGGCTAATAATATGAGTTAGATTGATATTAATAAGAGTAATAAGTACAGTAATTGTCGTTCTTTCGATCATATAAGCATAATATGGCGAATAATATGATTTAGATTGGTAATAATAAGAGTAATAAGTACAGTAATTGTCGTTCTATCGATCATATAAGCATAAAATGGCTAATAATGATGAGTTAGATTCGGTAATAATAAAGAGTAATAAGTATAGTAATTGCCGTTCTATCGACCATATAAGCATAATATGGTTACTAATATGAGTTAGATTAATAATAATATGATTAATAAGTATAGTAATTGTCGTTCTATCGACCATGAAGCATAATATGGCTAATAATATGAGATAGATTGATAATAATAAGAGTAATAAGTATAGTAATTGTCGTTCTATCGATCATGGAAGCATAATATGGCTAATAATATGAGTTAGATTGATAATAATAAGAGTAATAAATATAGTAATTGTCGTTCTATCGATCATATAAGCATAATATGGCTAATAATATGATTAAGATTGGTAATAATAAGAGTAATAAGTATAGTAATGGTCGTTCTATCGATCATATAAGCATAATATGGCTAATAATATGAGTTAGATTGATAATAATAAGAGTAATAGGTATAGTAATTGTCGTTCTATCGATCATATCTGCACAATATGGTTAATAATATGAGATAGATTATTAGTAATGAGTGTAATAAGTATAGTAATTGTCGTTCTAGTCGATCATATAAGCATAATAATGGCGAATAATATGATTTAGATTGATAATAATAAGAGTAATAAGTATAGTACTTGTCGTTCTATCGATCATATAAGCATAATATGGATAATAATATGAGTTAGCTTGATAATAATAAGAGCAGTAAGTATAGTAATTGTCGTTCTATCGATCAGATAAGCATAATATGGCTAATAATATGAATTAGATTGATTATAATAAGAGTAATAAGTATATTAATTGTCGTTCTATCGATCATATAAGCATAATATGGCTAATAATATGAGTTAGATTGATAATAATAACAGTAATAAGTATAGTAATTGTCGATCTATCGATCATGGAAGCATAATATGGCTAATAATATGAGTTAGATTAATAATAATATGATTAATAAGTACAGTAATTGTCGTTCTATCGACCACGGAAGCATAATATGGCTAATAATATGAGATGGATTGATAATAATAAGAGTAATAAGTATAGTAATTGTCGTTCCATCGATCATATAAGCATAATATGGCTAATAATATGAGTTAGATTGATAATAATAAGAGTAATAAGTATAGTAATTGTCGTTCTATCGATCATATCTGCACAATATGGTTAATAATATGAGATAGATTAATAGTAATGAGTGTAATAAGTATAGTAATTGTCGTTCTATCGATCATATAAGCATAATATGGCTAATAATATGAATTAGATTGATTATAATAAGAGTAATAAGTATATTAATTGTCGTTCTATCGATCATATAAGCATAATATGGCTAATAATATGAATTAGATTGATAATAATAAGAGTAATAAGTACAGTAATTGTCGTTCTTTCGATCATATAAGCATAATATGGCGAATAATATGATTTAGATTGGTAATAATAAGAGTAATAAGTATAGTAATTGTCGTTCTATCGATCATATAAGCATAATATGGCTAATAATATGAGTTAGATTGGTAATAATAAGAGTAATAAGTATAGTAATTGTCGTTCTATCGATCATATCTGCACAATATGGTTAATAATTGGAGATAGATTAATAGTAATGAGTGTAATAAGTATAGTAATTGTCGTTCTATCGATCTTATAAGCATAATATGGCGAATAATATGATTTAGATTGATAATAATAAGAGTAATAAGTATAGTAATTGTCGTTCTATCGATCATATAAGCATAATATGGATAATAATATGAGTTAGCTTGATAATAATAAGAGTAATAAGTATAGTAATTGTCGTTCTATCGACCATGGAAGCATAATATGGCTAATAATATGAGTTAGATTGATAATAATAAGAGTAATAAGTATAGTAATTGTCGTTCTATCGATCATATAAGCATAATATGGCTAATAATATGAGTTAGATTGATAATAATACGAGTAATAAGTATAGTAATTGTCGTTCTATCGATCATATCTGCACAATATGGTTAATAATAAGAGATAGATTAATAGTAATGAGTGTAATAAGTATAGTAATTGTCGTTCTATCGATCATATAAGCATAATGTGGCTAATAATATGAATTAGATTGATAATAATAAGAGTAATAAGTATAGTAATTGTCGTTCTATCGATCATATAAGCATAATATGGCGAATAGTATGATTTAGATTGATAATAATAAGAGTAATAAGTATAGTAATTGTTCGTTCTATCGATCATATAAGCATAATATGGCTAATAATATGAGTTAGATTGATATTAATAAGAGTAATAAGTATAGTAATTGTCGTTCTTTCGATCATATAAGCATAATATGGCGAATAATATGATTTAGATTGGTAATAATAAGAGTAATAAGTACAGTAATTGTCGTTCTATCGATCATATAAGCATAATATGGCTAATAATATGAGTTAGATTGGTAATAATAAGAGTAATAAGTATAGTAATTGCCGTTCTATCGACCATATAAGCATAATATGGTTACTAATATGAGTTAGATTAATAATAATATGATTAATAAGTATAGTAATTGTCGTTCTATCGACCATGGAAGCATAATATGGCTAATAATATGAGATAGATTGATAATAATAAGAGTAATAAGTATAGTAATTGTCGTTCTATCGATCATGGAAGCATAATATGGCTAATAATATGAGTTAGATTGATAATAATAAGAGTAATAAATATAGTAATTGTCGTTCTATCGATCATATAAGCATAATATGGCTAATAATATGATTAAGATTGGTAATAATAAGAGTAATAACTATAGTAATGGTCGTTCTATCGATCATATAAGCATAATATGGCTAATAATATGAGTTAGATTGATAATAATAAGAGTAATAAGTATAGTAATTGTCGTTCTATCGATCATATCTGCACAATATGGTTAATAATATGAGATAGATTATTAGTAATGAGTGTAATAAGTATAGTAATTGTCGTTCTATCGATCATATAAGCATAATATGGCGAATAATATGATTTAGATTGATAATAATAAGAGTAATAAGTATAGTACTTGTCGTTCTATCGATCATATAAGCATAATATGGATAATAATATGAGTTAGCTTGATAATAATAAGAGCAGTAAGTATAGTAATTGTCGTTCTATCGATCATATAAGCATAATATGGCTAATAATATGAATTAGATTGATTATAATAAGAGTAATAAGTATATTAATTGTCGTTCTATCGATCATATAAGCATAATATGGCTAATAATATGAGTTAGATTGATAATAATAACAGTAATAAGTATAGTAATTGTCGTTCTATCGATCATGGAAGCATAATATGGCTAATAATATGAGTTAGATTAATAATAATATGATTAATAAGTACAGTAATTGTCGTTCTATCGACCACGGAAGCATAATATGGCTAATAATATGAGATGGATTGATAATAATAAGAGTAATAAGTATAGTAATTGTCGTTCCATCGATCATATAAGCATAATATGGCTAATAATATGAGTTAGATTGATAATAATAAGAGTAATAAGTATAGTAATTGTCGTTCTATCGATCATATCTGCACAATATGGTTAATAATATGAGATAGATTAATAGTAATGAGTGTAATAAGTATAGTAATTGTCGTTCTATCGATCATATAAGCATAATATGGCTAATAATATGAATTAGATTGATTATAATAAGAGTAATAAGTATATTAATTGTCGTTCTATCGATCATATAAGCATAATATGGCTAATAATATGAATTAGATTGATAATAATAAGAGTAATAAGTACAGCAATTGTCGCTCTTTCGATCATATAAGCATAATATGGCGAATAATATGATTTAGATTGGTAATAATAAGAGTAATAAGTATAGTAATTGTCGTTCTATCGATCATATAAGCATAATATGGCTAATAATATGAGTTAGATTGGTAATAATAAGAGTAATAAGTATAGTAATTGTCGTTCTATCGATCATATCTGCACAATATGGTTAATAATATGAGATAGATTAATAGTAATGAGTGTAATAAGTATAGTAATTGTCGTTCTATCGATCATATAAGCATAATATGGCGAATAATATGATTTAGATTGATAATAATAAGAGTAATAAGTATAGTAATTGTCGTTCTATCGATCATATAAGCAGAATATGGATAATAATATGAGTTAGCTTGATAATAATAAGAGTAATAAGTATAGTAATTGTCGTTCTATCGACCATGGAAGCATAATATGGCTAATAATATGAGTTAGATTGATAATAATAAGAGTAATAAGTATAGTAATTGTCGTTCTATCGATCATATAAGCATAATATGGATAATAATATGAGTTAGCTTGATAATAATAAGAGTAATAAGTATAGTAATTGTCGTTCTATCGACCATGGAAGCATAATATGGCTAATAATATGAGTTAGATTGATAATAATAAGAGCAACAAGTATAGTAATTGTCGTTCTATCGATCATATCTGCACAATATGGTTAATAATAAGAGATAGATTAATAGTAATGAGTGTAATAAGTATAGTAATTGTCGTTCTATCGATCATATAAGCATAATATGGCTAATAATATGAATTAGATTGATAATAATAAGAGTAATAAGTATAGTAATTGTCGTTCTATCGATCATATAAGCATAATATGGCTAATAATATGAGTTAGATTGATATTAATAAGAGAAATAGGTATAGTAATTGTCGTTCTATGGATCATATATGCATAATGTGGCTAATAATATGAGTTAGATTGATAATAATAAGAGTAATAAGTATAGTAATTGTCGTTCTATCGATCATATAAGCATAATATGGCTAATAATATGAGTTAGATTGATAATAATAAGAGTAATAAGTATAGTATTTGTCGTTCTATCGATCATATCTGCACAATATGGTTAATAATAAGAGATAGATTAATAGTAATGAGTGTAATAAGTATAGTAATTGTCGTTCTATCGATCATATCTGCACAATATGGCCAATAATATGAGTTAGATTAATAGTAATGAGTGTAATAAGTATTGTAATTGTCGTTCTATCGATCATATAAGCATAATATGGCTAATAATATGAGTTAGATTGATAATAATAACAGTAATAAGTATAGTAATTGTTGTTCTATCGATCATGGAAGCATAATATGGCTAATAATATGAGTTAGATTAATAATAATAGGAGTAATAAGTATAGTAATTGCCGTTCTATCGACCATATAAGCATAATATGGGTACTAATATGAGTTAGATTAATAATAATATGATTAATAAGTATAGTAATTGTCGTTCTATCGACCATGGAAGCATAATATGGCTAATAATATGAGATAGATTGATAATAATAAGAGTAATAAGTATAGTAATTGTCGTTCCATCCATCATATAAGCATAATATGGCTAATAATATGAGTTAGATTGATATTAATAAGAGTAATAAGTACAGTAATTGTCGTTCTTTCGATCATATAAGCATAATATGGCGAATAATATGATTTAGATTGGTAATAATAAGAGTAATAAGTACAGTAATTGTCGTTCTATCGATCATATAAGCATAATATGGCTAATAATATGAGTTAGATTGGTAATAATAAGAGTAATAAGTATAGTAATTGCCGTTCTATCGACCATATAAGCATAATATGGTTACTAATATGAGTTAGATTAATAATAATATGATTAATAAGTATAGTAATTGTCGTTCTATCGACCATGGAAGCATAATATGGCTAATAATATGAGATAGATTGATAATAATGAGAGTAATAAGTATAGTAATTGTCGTTCTATCGATCATGGAAGCATAATATGGCTAATAATATGAGTTAGATTGATAATAATAAGAGTAATAAATATAGTAATTGTCGTTCTATCGATCATATAAGCATAATATGGCTAATAATATGATTAAGATTGGTAATAATAAGAGTAATAAGTATAGTAATGGTCGTTCTATCGATCATATAAGCATAATATGGCTAATAATATGAGTTAGATTGATAATAAAAAGAGTAATAAGTATATTAATTGTCGTTCTATCGACCATGGAAGCATAATATGGCTAATAATATGAGATAGATTGATAATAATAAGAGTAATAAGTATAGTAATTGTCGTTCTATCGATCATATAAGCATAATATGGCTAATAATATGAGTTAGATTGATAATAATAAGAGTAATAAGTATAGTAATTGTCGTTCTATCGATCATATCTGCACAATATGGTTAATAATAAGAGATAGATTAATAGTAATGAGTGTAATAAGTATAGTAATTGTCGTTCTATCGATCATATAAGCATAATGTGGCTAATAATATGAATTAGATTGATAATAATAAGAGTAATAAGTATAGTAATTGTTCGTTCTATCGATCATATAAGCATAATATGGCTAATAATATGAGTTAGATTGATATTAATAAGAGTAATAAGTACAGTAATTGTCGTTCTTTCGATGATATAAGCATAATATGGCGAATAATATGAGTTAGATTGGTAATAATAAGAGTAATAAGTATAGTAATTGCCGTTCTATCGATCATATAAGCATAATATGGCTAATAATATGAGTTAGATTGATAATAATAACAGTAATAAGTATAGTAATTGTTGTTCTATCGATCATGGAAGCATAATATGGCTAATAATATGAGTTAGATTAATAATAATAGGAGTAATAAGTATAGTAATTGCCGTTCTATCGACCATATAAGCATAATATGGGTACTAATATGAGTTAGATTAATAATAATATGATTAATAAGTATAGTAATTGTCGTTCTATCGACCATGGAAGCATAATATGGCTAATAATATGAGATAGATTGATAATAATAAGAGTAATAAGTATAGTAATTGTCGTTCCATCCATCATATAAGCATAATATGGCTAATAATATGAGTTAGATTGATATTAATAAGAGTAATAAGTACAGTAATTGTCGTTCTTTCGATCATATAAGCATAATATGGCGAATAATATGATTTAGATTGGTAATAATAAGAGTAATAAGTACAGTAATTGTCGTTCTATCGATCATATAAGCATAATATGGCTAATAATATGAGTTAGATTGGTAATAATAAGAGTAATAAGTATAGTAATTGCCGTTCTATCGACCATATAAGCATAATATGGTTACTAATATGAGTTAGATTAATAATAATATGATTAATAAGTATAGTAATTGTCGTTCTATCGACCATGGAAGCATAATATGGCTAATAATATGAGATAGATTGATAATAATGAGAGTAATAAGTATAGTAATTGTCGTTCTATCGATCATGGAAGCATAATATGGCTAATAATATGAGTTAGATTGATAATAATAAGAGTAATAAATATAGTAATTGTCGTTCTATCGATCATATAAGCATAATATGGCTAATAATATGATTAAGATTGGTAATAATAAGAGTAATAAGTATAGTAATGGTCGTTCTATCGATCATATAAGCATAATATGGCTAATAATATGAGTTAGATTGATAATAAAAAGAGTAATAAGTATATTAATTGACGTTCTATCGACCATGGAAGCATAATATGGCTAATAATATGAGATAGATTGATAATAATAAGAGTAATAAGTATAGTAATTGTCGTTCTCTCGATCATATAAGCATAATATGGCTAATAATATGAGTTAGATTGATAATAATAAGAGTAATAAGTATAGTAATTGTCGTTCTATCGATC
Organism: Megachile rotundata; assembly: GCF_050947335.1. Taxonomy (NCBI): domain Eukaryota; kingdom Metazoa; phylum Arthropoda; class Insecta; order Hymenoptera; family Megachilidae; genus Megachile; species Megachile rotundata. The sequence goes on from NW_027473895.1 coordinate 21,808, forward strand.
ATATCTGCACAATATGGTTAATAATAAGAGATAGATTAATAGTAATGAGTGTAATAAGTATAGTAATTGTCGTTCTATCGATCATATAAGCATAATGTGGCTAATAATATGAATTAGATTGATAATAATAAGAGTAATAAGTATAGTAATTGTTCGTTCTATCGATCATATAAGCATAATATGGCTAATAATATGAGTTAGATTGATATTAATAAGAGTAATAAGTACAGTAATTGTCGTTCTTTCGATCATATAAGCATAATATGGCGAATAATATGAGTTAGATTGGTAATAATAAGAGTAATAAGTATAGTAATTGCCGTTCTATCGACCATATAAGCATAATATGGTTACTAATATGAGTTAGATTAATAATAATATGATTAATAAGTATAGTAATTGTCGTTCTATCGATCATATCTGCACAATATGGTTAATAATATGAGATAGATTATTAGTAATGAGTGTAATAAGTATAGTAATTGTCGTTCTATCGATCATATCTGCACAATATGGTTAATAATATGAGATAGATTAATAGTAATGAGTGTAATAAGTATAGTAATTGTCGTTCTATCGATCATATAAGCATAATATGGCTAATAATATGAATTAGATTGATAATAATAAGAGTAATAAGTATAGTAATTGCCGTTCTATCGACCATATAAGCATAATATGGTTACTAATATGAGTTAGATTAATAATAATATGATTAATAAGTATAGTAATTGTCGTTCTATCGACCATGGAAGCATAATATGGCTAATAATATGAGATAGATTGATAATAATAAGAGTAATAGGTATAATAATTGTCGTTCCATCGATCATATAAGCATAATATGGCTAATAATATGAGTTAGATTGATATTAATAAGAGTAATAAGTACAGTAATTGTCGTTCTTTCGATCATATAAGCATAATATTGCGAATAATATGATTTAGATTGGTAATAATAAGAGTAATAAGTACAGTAATTGTCGTTCTATCGATCATATCTGCACAATATGGTTAATAATAAGAGATAGATTAATAGTAATGAGTGTAATAAGTATAGTAATTGTCGATCTATCGATCATATAAGCATAATGTGGCTAATAATATGAATTAGATTGATAATAATAAGAGTAATAAGTATAGTAATTGTCGTTCTATCGATCAAATATGCATAATGTGGCTAATAATATGAGTTAGATTGATAATAATAAGAGTAATAAGTATAGTAATTGTCGTTCTATCGATCATATAAGCATAATATGGCTAATAATATGACTTAGATTGGTAATAATAAGAGTAATAAGTATAGTAATTGTCGTTCTATCGATCATATCTGCACAATATGGTTAATAATATGAGATAGATTAATAGTAATGAGTGTAATAAGTATAGTAATTGTCGTTCTATCGATCATATAAGCATAATATGGCGAATAATATGATTTAGATTGATAATAATAAGAGTAATAAGTATAGTAATTGTCGTTCTATCGATCATATAAGCATAATATGGATAATAATATGAGTTAGCTTGATAATAATAAGAGTAATAAGTATAGTAATTGTCGTTCTATCGACCATGTAAGCATAATATGGCTAATAATATGAGTTAGATTGATAATAATAAGAGTAATAAGTATAGTAATTGTCGTTCTATCGATCATATAAGCATAATATGGCTAATAATATGAGTTAGATTGATAATAATAAGAGTAATAAGTATAGTAATTGTCGTTCTATCGATCATATCTGCACAATATGGTTAATAATAAGAGATAGATTAATAGTAATGAGTGTAATAAGTATAGTAATTGTCGTTCTATCGATCATATAAGCATAATATGGCTAATAATATGAATTAGATTGATAATAATAAGAGTAATAAGTATAGTAATTGTCGTTCTATCGATCATATAAGCATAATATGGCGAATAATATGATTTAGATTGATAATAATAAGAGTAATAAGTATAGTAATTGTCGTTCTATCGACCATGGAAGCATAATATGGCTAATAATATGAGTTAGATTGATAATAATAAGAGTAATAAGTATAGTAATTGTCGTTCTATCGATCATATAAGCATAATATGGCTAATAATATGAGTTAGATTGATAATAATAAGAGTAATAAGTATAGTAATTGCCGTTCTATCGACCATATAAGCATAATATGGTTACTAATATGAGTTAGATTAATAATAATATGATTAATAAGTATAGTAATTGTCGTTCTATCGATCATATCTGCACAATATGGATAATAATAAGAGATAGATTAATAGTAATGAGTGTAATAAGTATAGTAATTGTCGTTCTATCGATCATATAAGCATAATATGGCGAATAATATGATTTAGATTGATAATAATAAGAGTAATAAGTATAGTAATTGTCGTTCTATCGACCATGGAAGCATAATATGGCTAATAATATGAGTTAGATTAATAATAATATGATTAATAAGTATAGTAATTGTCGTTCTATCGACCATGGAAGCATAATATGGCTAATAATATGAGATAGATTGATAATAATAAGAGTAATAGGTATAATAATAGTCGTTCCATCGATCATATCTGCACAATATGGTTAATAATATGAGATAGATTAATAGTAATGAGTGTAATAAGTATAGTAATTGTCGTTCTATCGATCATATAAGCATAATATGGCGAATAATATGATTTGGATTGATAATAATAAGAGTAATAAGTATAGTAATTGTCGTTCTATCGATCATATAAGCATAATATGGATAATAATATGAGTTAGCTTGATAATAATAAGAGTAATAAGTATAGTAATTGTCGTTCTATCGACCATGTAAGCATAATATGGCTAATAATATGGGTTAGATTGATAATAATAAGAGTAATAAGTATAGTAATTGTCGTTCTATCGATCATATAAGCATAATATGGCTAATAATATGAGTTAGATTGATAATAATAAGAGTAATAAGTATAGTAATTGTCGTTCTATCGATCATAACTGCACAATATGGTTAATAATAAGAGATAGATTAATAGTAATGAGTGTAATAAGTATAGTAATTGTCGTTCTATCGATCATATAAGCATAATATGGCTAATAATATGAATTAGATTGATAATAATAAGAGTAATAAGTATAGTAATTGTCGTTCTATCGATCATATAAGCATAATATGGCGAATAATATGATTTAGATTGATAATAATAAGAGTAATAAGTATAGTAATTGTCGTTCTATCGACCATGGAAGCATAATATGGCTAATAATATGAGTTAGATTGATAATAATAAGAGTAATAAGTATAGTAATTGTCGTTCTATCGATCATATAAGCATAATATGGCTAATAATATTAGTTAGATTGATAATAATAAGAGTAATAAGTATAGTAATTGCCGTTCTATCGGCCATATAAGCATAATATGGTTACTAATATGAGTTAGATTAATAATAATATGATTAATAAGTATAGTAATTGTCGTTCTATCGACCATGGAAGCATAATATGGCTAATAATATGAGATAGATTGATAATAATAAGAGTAATAGGTATAATAATTGTCGTTCCATCGATCATATAAGCATAATATGCCTAATAATATGAGTTAGATTGGTAATAATAAGAGTAATAAGTATAGTAATTGTCGTTCTATCGATCATATCTGCACAATATGGTTAATAATATGAGATAGATTAATAGTAATGAGTGTAATAAGTATAGTAATTGTCGTTCTATCGATCATATAAGCATAATATGGCGAATAATATGATTTAGATTGATAATAATAAGAGTAATAAGTATAGTAATTGTCGTTCTATCGATCATATAAGCATAATATGGATAATAATATGAGTTAGCTTGATAATAATAAGAGTAATAAGTATAGTAATTGTCGTTCTATCGACCATGGAAGCATAATATGGCTAATAATATGAGTTAGATTGATAATAATAAGAGTAATAAGTATAGTAATTGTCGTTCTATCGATCATAACTGCACAATATGGTTAATAATAAGAGATAGATTAATAGTAATGAGTGTAATAAGTATAGTAATTGTCGTTCTATCGATCATATAAGCATAATATGGCTAATAATATGAATTAGATTGATAATAATAAGAGTAATAAGTATAGTAATTGTCGTTCTATCGATCATATAAGCATAATATGGCTAATAATATGAGTTAGATTGATATTAATAAGAGAAATAGGTATAGTAATTGTCGTTCTATGGATCAAATATGCATAATGTGGCTAATAATATGAGTTAGATTGATAATAATAAGAGTAATAAGTATAGTAATTGTCGTTCTATCGATCATATCTGCACAATATGGCCAATAATATGAGTTAGATTAATAGTAATGAGTGTAATAAGTATAGTAATTGTCGTTCTATCGATCATATAAGCATAATATGGCTAATAATATGAGTTAGATTGATAATAATAACAGTAATAAGTATAGTAATTGTCGTTCTATCGATCATGGAAGCATAATATGGCTAATAATATAAGTTAGCTTGATAATAATAAGAGCAATAAGTATAGTAATTGTCGTTCTATCGATCATATAATCATAATATGGCTAACAATATGAATTAGATTGATTATAATAAGAGTAATAAGTATATTAATTGTCGTTCTATCGATCATATAAGCATAATATGGCTAATAATATGAATTAGATTGATAATAATAAGAGTAATAAGTACAGTAATTGTCGTTCTTTCGATCATATAAGCATAATATGGCGAATAATATGATTTAGATTGGTAATAATAAGAGTAATAAGTATAGTAATTGTCGTTCTATCGATCATATAAGCATAATATGGCTAATAATATGAGTTAGATTGGTAATAATAAGAGTAATAAGTATAGTAATTGTCGTTCTATCGATCATATAAGCATATTATGGCGAATAATATGATTTAGATTGGTAATAATAAGAGTAATAAGTATAGTAATTGTCGTTCTATCGATCATATAAGCATAATATGGATAATAATATGAGTTAGCTTGATAATAATAAGAGTAATAAGTATAGTAATTGTCGTCCTATCGACCATGGAAGCATAATATGGCTAATAATATGAGTTAGATTGATAATAATAAGAGTAATAAGTATAGTAATTGTCGTTCTATCGATCATATCTGCACAATATGGTTAATAATAAGAGATAGATTAATAGTAATGAGTGTAATAAGTATAGTAATTGTCGTTCTATCGATCATATAAGCACAATATGGCTAATAATATGAATTAGATTGATAATAATAAGAGTAATAAGTATAGTAATTGCCGTTCTATCGACCATATAAGCATAATATGGTTACTAATATGAGTTAGATTAATAATAATATGATTAATAAGTATAGTAATTGTCGTTCTATCGACCATGGAAGCATAATATGGTTAATAATATGAGATAGATTGATAATAATAAGAGTAATAGGTATAATAATTGTCGTTCCATCGATCATATAAGCATAATATGGCTAATAATATGAATTAGATTGATAATAATAAGAGTAATAAGTACAGTAATTGTCGTTCTTTCGATCATATAAGCATAATATGGCGAATAATATGATTTAGATTGGTAATAATAAGAGTAATAAGTATAGTAATTGTCGTTCTATCGATCATATAAGCATAATATGGCGAATAATATGATTTAGATTGATAATAATAAGAGTAATAAGTATAGTAATTGTAGTTCTATCGATCATATAAGCATAATATGGCTAATAATATGAGTTAGATTGATATTAATAAGAGAAATAGGTATAGTAATTGTCGTTCTATGGATCAAATATGCATAATGTGGCTAATAATATGAGTTAGATTGATAATAATAAGAGTAATAAGTATAGTAATTGTCGTTCTATCGATCATATCTGCACAATATGGATAATAATAAGAGATAGATTAATAGTAATGAGTGTAATAAGTATAGTAATTGTCGTTCTATCGATCATATAAGCATAATATGGCGAATAATATGATTTAGATTGATAATAATAAGAGTAATAAGTATAGTAATTGTCGTTCTATCGACCATGGAAGCATAATATGGCTAATAATATGAGTTAGATTGATAGTAATAAGAGTAATAAGTATAGTAATTGTCGTTCTATCGATCATATAAGCATAATATGGCTAATAATATGAGTTAGATTGATAATAATAAGAGTAATAAGTATAGTAATTGCCGTTCTATCGACCATATAAGCATAATATGGTTACTAATATGAGTTAGATTAATAATAATATGATTAATAAGTATAGTAATTGTCGTTCTATCGACCATGGAAGCATAATATGGCTAATAATATGAGATAGATTGATAATAATAAGAGTAATAGGTATAATAATTGTCGTTCCATCGATCATATAAGCATAATATGGCTAATAATATGAGTTAGATTGATATTAATAAGAGTAATAAGTACAGTAATTGTCGTTCCATCGATCATATAAGCATAATATGGCTAATAATATGAGTTAGATTGATATTAATAAGAGTAATAAGTACAGTAATTGTCGTTCTTTCGATCATATAAGCATAATATGGCGAATAATATGATTTAGATTGGTAATAATAAGAGTAATAAGTATAGTAATTGTCGTTCTATCGATCATATAAGCATAATATGGCGAATAATATGATTTAGATTGATAATAATAAGAGTAATAAGTATAGTAATTGTCGTTCTATCGATCATATAAGCATAATATGGCTAATAATATGAGTTAGATTGATATTAATAAGAGAAATAGGTATAGTAATTATCGTTCTATGGATCAAATATGCATAGTGTGGCTAATAATATGAGTTAGATTGATAATAATAAGAGTAATAAGTATAGTAATTGTCGTTCTATCGATCATATCTGCACAATATGGCCAATAATATGAGTTAGATTAATAGTAATGAGTGTAATAAGTATAGTAATTGTCGTTCTATCGATCATATAAGCATAATATGGCTAATAATATGAGTTAGATTGGTAATAATAAGAGTAATAAGTACAGTAATTGTCGTTCTATCGATCATATAAGCATAATATGGCTAATAATATGAGTTAGATTGGTAATAATAAGAGTAATAAGTATAGTAATTGCCGTTCTATCGACCATATAAGCATAATATGGTTACTAATATGAGTTAGATTAATAATAATATGATTAATAAGTATAGTAATTGTCGTTCTATCGACCATGGAAGCATAATATGGCTAATAATATGAGATAGATTGATAATAATAAGAGTAATAAGTATAGTAATTGTCGTTCTATCGATCATGGAAGCATAATATGGCTAATAATATGAGTTAGATTGATAATAATAAGAGTAATAAATATAGTAATTGTCGTTCTATCGATCATATAAGCATAATATGGCTAATAATATGAATTAGATTGATAATAATAAGAGTAATAAGTATAGTAATTGTCGTTCCATCGATCATATAAGCATAATACGGCTAATAATATGAGTTAGATTGATATTAATAAGAGTAATAGGTATAGTAATTGTCGTTCTATCGATCATATCTGCATAATATGGTTACTAATATGAGTTAGATTAATAATAAAATGATTAATAAGTATAGTAATTGTCGTTCTATCGACCATGGAAGCATAATATGGCTAATAATATGAGTTAGATTGATAATAATAAGAGTAATAAATATAGTAATTGTCGTTCTATCGATCATATAAGCATAATATGGCTAATAATATGATTTAGATTGGTAATAATAAGAGTAATAAGTATAGTAATTGTCGTTCTATCGATCATATAAGCATAATATGGCTAATAATATGAGTTAGATTGATAATAATAAGAGTAATAAGTATAGTAATTGTCGTTCTATCGATCATATTTGCACAATATGGTTAATAATATGAGATAGATTAATAGTAATGAGTGTAATAAGTATAGTAATTGTCGTTCTATCGATCATATAAGCATAATATGGCGAATAATATGATTTAGATTGATAATAATAAGAGTAATAAGTATAGTAATTGTCGTTCTATCGACCATGGAAGCATAATATGGCTAATAATATGAGATAGATTGATAATAATAAGAGTAATAAGTATAGTAATTGTTGTTCTATCGATCATATCTGCATAATATGGTTACGAATATGAGTTAGATTAATAATAATATGATTAATAAGTATAGTAATTGTCGTTCTATCGACCATGGAAGCATAATATGGCTAATAATATGAGTTAGATTGATAATAATAAGAGTAATAAGTATAGTAATTACCGTTCTATCGACCATATAAGCATAATATGGTTACTAATATGAGTTAGATTAATAATAATATGATTAATAAGTACTGTAATTGTCGTTCTATCGACCACGGAAGCATAATATTGCTAATAATATGAGATGGATTGATAATAATAAGAGTAATAAGTATAGTAATTGTCGTTCCATCGATCATATAAGCATAATACGGCTAATAATATGAGTTAGATTGATATTAATAAGAGTAATAGGTATAGTAATTGCCGTTCTATCGATCATATCTGCATAATATGGTTACTAATATGAGTTAGATTAATAATAATATGATTAATAAGTATAGTAATTGTCGTTCTATCGACCATGGAAGCATAATAAGGGTAATAATATGAGTTAGATTGATAATAATAAGAGTAATAAATATAGTAATTGTCGTTCTATCGATCATATAAGCATAATATGGCTAATAATATGATTTAGATTGGTAATAATAAGAGTAATAAGTATAGTAATTGTCGTTCTATCGATCATATAAGCATAATATGGCTAATAATATGAGTTAGATTGATAATAATAAGAGTAATAAGTATAGTAATTGTCGTTCTATCGATCATATTTGCACAATATGGTTAATAATATGAGATAGATTAATAGTAATGAGTGTAATAAGTATAGTAATTGTCGTTCTATCGATCATATAAGCATAATATGGCGAATAATATGATTTAGATTGATAATAATAAGAGTAATAAGTATAGTAATTGTCGTTCTATCGATCATATAAGCATAATATGGATAATAATATGAGTTGGATTGATAATAATAGGAGTAATAAGTATAGTAATTGCCGTTCTATCGACCATATAAGCATAATATGGTTACTAATATGAGTTAGATTAATAATAATATGATTAATAAGTATAGTAATTGTCGTTCTATCGACCATGGAAGCATAATATGGCTAATAATATGAGATAGATTGATAATAATAAGAGTAATAAGTATAGTAATTGTCGTTCCATCTATCATATAAGCATAATATGGCTAATAATATGAGTTAGATTGATAATAATAAGAGTAATAGGTATAATAATTGTCGTTCCATCGATCATATAAGCATAATATGGCTAATAATATGAATTAGATTGATAATAATAAGAGTAATAAGTACAGTAATTGTCGTTCTTTCGATCATATAAGCATAATATGGCGAATAATATGATTTAGATTGGTGATAATAAGAGTAATAAGTATAGTAATTGTCGTTCTATCGATCATATAAGCATAATATGGCGAATAATATGATTTAGATTGATAATAATAAGAGTAATAAGTATAGTAATTGTAGTTCTATCGATCATATAAGCATAATATGGCTAATAATATGAGTTAGATTGATATTAATAAGAGAAATAGGTATAGTAATTGTCGTTCTATGGATCAAATATGCATAATGTGGCTAATAATATGAGTTAGATTGATAATAATAAGAGTAATAAGTATAGTAATTGTCGTTCTATCGATCATATCTGCACAATATGGATAATAATAAGAGATAGATTAATAGTAATGAGTGTAATAAGTATAGTAATTGTCGTTCTATCGATCATATAAGCATAATATGGCGAATAATATGATTTAGATTGATAATAATAAGAGTAATAAGTATAGTAATTGTCGTTCTATCGACCATGGAAGCATAATATGGCTAATAATATGAGTTAGATTGATAGTAATAAGAGTAATAAGTATAGTAATTGTCGTTCTATCGATCATATAAGCATAATATGGCTAATAATATGAGTTAGATTGATAATAATAAGAGTAATAAGTATAGTAATTGCCGTTCTATCGATCATATAAGCATAATATGGCGAATAATATGATTTAGATTGATAATAATAAGAGTAATAAGTATAGTAATTGTAGTTCTATCGATCATATAAGCATAATATGGCTAATAATATGAGTTAGATTGATATTAATAAGAGAAATAGGTATAGTAATTGTCGTTCTATGGATCAAATATGCATAATGTGGCTAATAATATGAGTTAGATTGATAATAATAAGAGTAATAAGTATAGTAATTGTCGTTCTATCGATCATATCTGCACAATATGGATAATAATAAGAGATAGATTAATAGTAATGAGTGTAATAAGTATAGTAATTGTCGTTCTATCGATCATATAAGCATAATATGGCGAATAATATGATTTAGATTGATAATAATAAGAGTAATAAGTATAGTAATTGTCGTTCTATCGACCATGGAAGCATAATATGGCTAATAATATGAGTTAGATTGATAGTAATAAGAGTAATAAGTATAGTAATTGTCGTTCTATCGATCATATAAGCATAATATGGCTAATAATATGAGTTAGATTGATAATAATAAGAGTAATAAGTATAGTAATTGCCGTTCTATCGACCATATAAGCATAATATGGTTACTAATATGAGTTAGATTAATAATAATATGATTAATAAGTATAGTAATTGTCGTTCTATCGACCATGGAAGCATAATATGGCTAATAATATGAGATAGATTGATAATAATAAGAGTAATAGGTATAATAATTGTCGTTCCATCGATCATATAAGCATAATATGGCTAATAATATGAGTTAGATTGATATTAATAAGAGTAATAAGTACAGTAATTGTCGTTCCATCGATCATATAAGCATAATATGGCTAATAATATGAGTTAGATTGATATTAATAAGAGTAATAAGTACAGTAATTGTCGTTCTTTCGATCATATAAGCATAATATGGCGAATAATATGATTTAGATTGGTAATAATAAGAGTAATAAGTACAGTAATTGTCGTTCTATCGATCATATAAGCATAATATGGCTAATAATATGAGTTAGATTGGTAATAATAAGAGTAATAAGTATAGTAATTGCCGTTCTATCGACCATATAAGCATAATATGGTTACTAATATGAGTTAGATTAATAATAATATGATTAATAAGTATAGTAATTGTCGTTCTATCGACCATGGAAGCATAATATGGCTAATAATATGAGATAGATTGATAATAATAAGAGTAATAAGTATAGTAATTGTCGTTCTATCGATCATGGAAGCATAATATGGCTAATAATATGAGTTAGATTGATAATAATAAGAGTAATAAATATAGTAATTGTCGTTCTATCGATCATATAAGCATAATATGGCTAATAATATGAGTTAGATTGATAATAATAAGAGTAATAAGTATAGTAATTGTCGTTCCATCGATCATATAAGCATAATACGGCTAATAATATGAGTTAGATTGATATTAATAAGAGTAATAGGTATAGTAATTGTCGTTCTATCGATCATATCTGCATAATATGGTTACTAATATGAGTTAGATTAATAATAATATGATTAATAAGTATAGTAATTGTCGTTCTATCGACCATGGAAGCATAATATGGCTAATAATATGAGTTAGATTGATAATAATAAGAGTAATAAATATAGTAATTGTCGTTCTATCGATCATATAAGCATAATATGGCTAATAATATGATTTAGATTGGTAATAATAAGAGTAATAAGTATAGTAATTGTCGTTCTATCGATCATATAAGCATAATATGGCTAATAATATGAGTTAGATTGATAATTATAAGAGTAATAAGTATAGTAATTGTCGTTCTATCGATCATATTTGCACAATATGGTTAATAATATGAGATAGATTAATAGTAATGAGTGTAATAAGTATAGTAATTGGCGTTCTATCGATCATATAAGCATAATATGGCGAATAATATGATTTAGATTGATAATAATAAGAGTAATAAGTATAGTAATTGTCGTTCTATCGATCATATAAGCATAATATGGATAATAATATGAGTTAGATTAATAATAATATGATTAATAAGTATAGCAATTGTCGTTCTATCGACCATGGAAGCATAATATGGCTAATAATATGAGATAGATTGATAATAATAAGAGTAATAAGTATAGTAATTGTCGTTCTATCGATCATATCTGCATAATATGGTTACTAATATGAGTTAGATTAATAATAATATGATTAATAAGTATAGTAATTGGCGTTCTATCGACCATGGAAGCATAATATGGCTAATAATATGAGTTAGATTGATAATAATAAGAGTAATAAGTATAGTAATTACCGTTCTATCGACCATATAAGCATAATATGGTTACTAATATGAGTTAGATTAATAATAATATGATTAATAAGTACTGTAATTGTCGTTCTATCGACCACGGAAGCATAATATGGCTAATAATATGAGATGGATTGATAATAATAAGAGTAATAAGTATAGTAATTGTCGTTCCATCGATCATATAAGCATAATACGGCTAATAATATGAGTTAGATTGATATTAATAAGAGTAATAGGTATAGTAATTGTCGTTCTATCGATCATATCTGCATAATATGGTTACTAATATGAGTTAGATTAATAATAATATGATTAATAAGTATAGTAATTGTCGTTCTATCGACCATGGAAGCATAATATGGATAATAATATGAGTTAGCTTGATAATAATAAGAGTAATAAGTTTAGTAATTGTCGTTCTATCGACCATGGAAGCATAATATGGCGAATAATATGATTTAGATTGGTAATAATAAGAGTAATAAGGATAGTAATTGTCGTTCTATCGATCATATAAGCATAATATGGCTAATAATATGAGTTAGATTGGTAATAATAAGAGTAATAAGTATAGTAATTGTCGTTCTATCGATCATATCTGCACAATATGGTTAATAATATGAGATAGATTAATAGTAATCAGTGTAATAAGTATAGTAATTGTCGTTCTATCGATCATATAAGCATAATATGGCTAATAATATGAATTAGATTGATAATAATAAGAGTAATAAGTATAGTAATTGTCGTTCTATCGATCATATAAGCATAATATGGCGAATAATATGATTTAGATTGATAATAATAAGAGTAATAAGTATAGTAATTGTCGTTCTATCGATCATATAAGCATAATATGGCTAATAATATGAGTTAGATTGATATTAATAAGAGAAATAGGTATAGTAATTGTCGTTCTATGGATCAAATATGCATAATGTGGCTAATAATATGAGTTAGATTGATAATAATAAGAGTAATAAGTATAGTAATTGTCGTTCTATCGATCATGGAAGCATAATATGGCTAATAATATGAGTTAGATTGATAATAATAGGAGTAATAAGTATAGTAATTGCCGTTCTATCGACCATATAAGCATAATATGGTTACTAATATGAGTTAGATTAATAATAATATGATTAATAAGTATAGTAATTGTCGTTCTATCGACCATGGAAGCATAATATGGCTAATAATATGAGATAGATTGATAATAATGAGAGTAATAAGTATAGTAATTGTCGTTCTATCGATCATGGAAGCATAATATGGATAATAATATGAGTTAGATTGATAATAATAAGAGTAATAAATATAGTAATTGTCGTTCTATCGATCATATAAGCATAATAGGGCTAATAATATGATTTAGATTGGTAATAATAAGAGTAATAAGTATAGTAATTGTCGTTCTATCGATCATATAAGCATAATATGGCTAATAATATGAGTTAGATTGATAATAATAAGAGTAATAAGTATAGTAATTGTCGTTCCATCGATCATATAAGCATAATATGGCTAATAATATGAGATAGATTGATAATAATAAGAGTAATAAGTACAGTAATTGTCGTTCTTTCGATCATATAAGCATAATATGGCGAATAATATGATTTAGATTGGTAATAATAAGAGTAATAAGTATAGTAATTGTCGTTCTATCGATCATATAAGCATAATATGGCTAATAATATGAGCTAGATTGGTAATAATAAGAGTAATAAGTATAGTAATTGTCGTTCTATCGATCATATCTGCACAATATGGTTAATAATATGAGATAGATTAATAGTAATGAGTGTAATAAGTATAGTAATTGTCGTTCTATCGATCATATAAGCATAATATGGCGAATAATATGATTTAGATTGATAATAATAAGAGTAATAAGTATAGTAATTGTCGTTCTATCGATCATATAAGCATAATATGGATAATAATATGAGTTAGCTTGATAATAATAAGAGTAATAAGTATAGTAATTGTCGTTCTATCGACCATGGAAGCATAATATGGCTAATAATATGAGTTAGATTGATAATAATAAGAGTAATAAGTATAGTAATTGTCGTTCTATCGATCATATCTGCACAATATGGCCAATAATATGAGTTAGATTAATAGTAATGAGTGTAATAAGTATAGTAATTGTCATTCTATCGATCATATAAGCATATTATGGCTAATAATATGAGTTAGATTGATAATAATAAGAGTAATAAGTATAGTAATTGTCGTTCTATCGATCATATCTGCACATTATGGTTAATAATAAGAGATAGATTAATAGTAATGAGTGTAATAAGTATAGTAATTGTCGTTCTATCGATCATGGAAGCATAATATGGCTAATAATATGAGTTAGATTGATAATAATAGGAGTAATAAGTATAGTAATTGCCGTTCTATCGACCATATAAGCATAATATGGTTACTAATATGAGTTAGATTAATAATAATATGATTAATAAGTATAGTAATTGTCGTTCTATCGACCATGGAAGCATAATATGGCTAATAATATGAGATAGATTGATAATAATAAGAGTAATAAGTATAGTAATTGTCGTTCCATCGGTCATATAAGCATAATATGGCTAATAATATGAGTTAGATTGATATTAATAAGAGTAATAAGTACAGTAATTGTCATTCTTTCGATCATATAAGCATAATATGGCGAATAATATGATTTAGATTGGTAATAATAAGAGTAATAAGTATAGTAATTGTCGTTCTATCGATCATATAAGCATAATATGGCTAATAATATGAGTTAGATTGGTAATAATAAGAGCAATAAGTATAGTAATTGTCGTTCTATCGATCATATCTGCACAATATGGTTAATAATATGAGATAGATTAATAGTAATGAGTGTAATAAATATAGTAATTGTCGTTCTATCGATCATATAAGCATAATATGGCGAATAATATGATTTAGGTTGATAATAATAAGAGTAATAAATATAGTAATTGTCGTTCTATCGATCATATAAGCATAATATGGATAATAATATGAGTTAGCTTGATAATAATAAGAGTAATAAGTATAGTAATTGTCGTTCTATCGACCATGGAAGCATAATATGGCTAATAATATGAGTTAGATTGATAATAATAAGAGTAATAAGTATAGTAATTGTCGTTCTATCGATCATATAAGCATAATATGGCTAATAATATGAGTTAGATTGATAATAATAAGAGTAATAAGTATAGTAATTGTCGTTCTATCGATCATATCTGCACAATATGGTTAATAATAAGAGATAGATTAATAGTAATGAGTGTAATAAGTATAGTAATTGTCGTTCTATCGACCATGGAAGCATAATATGGCTAATAATATGAGATAGATTGATAATAATAAGAGTAATAAGTATAGTAATTGTCGTTCCATCGATCATATAAGCATAATATGGCTAATAATATGAGTTAGATTGATATTAATAAGAGTAATAAGTACAGTAATTGTCGTTCTTTCGATCATATAAGCATAATATGGCGAATAATATGAGTTAGATTGATAATAATAAGAGTAATAAGTATAGTAATTGTCGTTCTATCGATCATATAAGCATAATATGGCTAATAATATGAGTTAGATTGATAATAATAAGAGTAATAAGTATAGTAATTGTCGTTCTATCGATCATATCTGCACAATATGGTTAATAATAAGAGATAGATTAATAGTAATGAGTGTAATAAGTATAGTAATTGTCGTTCTATCGACCATGGAAGCATAATATGGCTAATAATATGAGATAGATTGATAATAATAAGAGTAATAAGTATAGTAATTGCCGTTCTATCGACCATATAAGCATAATATGGTTACTAATATGAGTTAGATTAATAATAATATGATTAATAAGTATAGTAATTGTCGTTCTATCGATCATATCTGCACAATATGGTTAATAATATGAGATAGATTAATAGTAATGAGTGTAATAAGTATAGTAATTGTCGTTCTATCGATCATATAAGCATAATATGACTAATAATATGAATTAGATTGATTATAATAAGAGTAATAAGTATATTAATTGTCGTTCTGTCGATCATATAAGCATAATATGGCTAATAATATGAATTAGATTGATAATAATAAGAGTAATAAGTACAGTAATTGTCGTTCTTTCGATCATATAAGCATAATATGGCGAATAATATGATTTAGATTGGTAATAATAAGAGTAATAAGTATAGTAATTGTCGTTCTATCGATCATATAAGCATAATATGGCTAATAATATGAGTTAGATTGGTAATAATAAGAGTAATAAGTATAGTAATTGTCGTTCTATCGATCATATCTGCACAATATGGTTAATAATATGAGATAGATTAATAGTAATGAGTGTAATAAGTATAGTAATTGTCGTTCTATCGATCATATAAGCATAATATGGCGAATAATATGATTTAGATTGATAATAATAAGAGTAATAAGTATAGTAATTGTCGTTCTCTCGATCATATAAGCATAATATGGATAATAATATGAGTTAGCTTGATAATAATAAGAGTAATAAGTATAGTAATTGTCGTTCTATCGACCATGGAAGCATAATATGGCTAATAATATGAGTTAGATTGATAATAATAAGAGTAATAAGTATAGTAATTGTCGTACTATCGATCGTATAAGCATAATATGGCTAATAATATGAGTTAGGTTGATAATAATAAGAGTAATAAGTATAGTAATTGTCGTTCTATCGATCATATCTGCACAATATGGTTAATAATAAGAGATAGATTAATAGTAATGAGTGTGATAAGTATAGTAATTGTCGTTCTATCGATCATATAAGCATAATATGGCTAATAATATGAATTAGATTGATAATAATAAGAGTAATAAGTAGAGTAATTGTCGTTCTATCGATCATATAAGCATAATATGGCCAATAATATGAGTTAGATTGATATTAATAAGAGAAATAGGTATAGTAATTGTCGTTCCATGGATCAAATATGCATAATGTGGCTAATAATATGAGTTAGATTGATAATAATAAGAGTAATAAGTATAGTAATTGTCGTTCTATCGATCATATCTGCACAATATGGCCAATAATATGAGTTAGATTAATAGTAATGAGTGTAATAAGTATAGTAATTGTCGTTCTATCGATCATATAAGCATAATATGGCTAATAATATGAGTTAGATTGATAATAATAAGAGTAATAAGTATAGTAATTGTCGTTCTATCGATCATATCTGCACATTATGGTTAATAATAAGAGATAGATTAATAGTAATGAGTGTAATAAGTATAGTAATTGTCGTTCTATCGATCATATAAGCATAATATGGCTAATAATATGAATTAGATTGATAATAATAAGAGTAATAAGTATAGTAATTGTCGTTCTATCGATCATATAAGCATAATATGGCTAATAATATGAGTTAGATTGATAATAATAAGAGTAATAAGTATAGTAATTGTCGTTCTATCGATCATGGAAGCATAATATGGCTAATAATATGAGTTAGATTGATAATAATAGGAGTAATAAGTATAGTAATTGCCGTTCTATCGACCATATAAGCATAATATGGTTACTAATATGAGTTAGATTAATAATAATATGATTAATAAGTATAGTAATTGTCGTTCTATCGACCATGGAAGCATAATATGGCTAATAATATGAGATAGATTGATAATAATAAGAGTAATAAGTATAGTAATTGTCGTTCCATCGATCATATAAGCATAATATGGCTAATAATATGAGTTAGATTGATATTAATAAGAGTAATAAGTACAGTAATTGTCGTTCTTTCGATCATATAAGCATAATATGGCGAATAATATGATTTAGATTGGTAATAATAAGAGTAATAAGTATAGTAATTGTCGTTCTATCGATCATATAAGCATAATATGGCTAATAATATGAGTTAGATTGGTAATAATAAGAGTAATAAGTATAGTAATTGTCGTTCTATCGATCATATCTGCACAATATGGTTAATAATATGAGATAGATTAATAGTAATGAGTGTAATAAGTATAGTAATTGTCGTTCTATCGATCATATAAGCATAATATGGCGAATAATATGATTTAGATTGATAATAATAAGAGTAATAAGTATAGTAATTGTCGTTCTATCGATCATATAAGCATAATATGGATAATAATATGAGTTAGCTTGATAATAATAAGAGTAATAAGTATAGTAATTGTCGTTCTATCGATCATATCTGCACAATATGGTTAATAATAAGAGATAGATTAATAGTAATGAGTGTAATAAGTATAGTAATTGTCGTTCTATCGACCATGGAAGCATAATATGGCCAATAATATGAGATAGATTGATAACAATAAGAGTAATAAGTATAGTAATTGTCGTTCCATCGATCATATAAGCATAATATGGCTAATAATATGAGTTAGATTGATATTAATAAGAGTAATAAGTACAGTAATTGTCGTTCTTTCGATCATATAAGCATAATATGGCGAATAATATGATTTAGATTGGTAATAATAAGAGTAATAAGTATAGTAATTGTCGTTCTATCGATCATATAAGCATAATATGGCTAATAATATGAGTTAGATTGATAATAATAAGAGTAATAAGTATAGTAATTGTCGTTCTATCGATCATATAAGCATAATATGGCTAATAATATGAGTTAGATTGATAATAATAAGAGTAATAAGTATAGTAATTGTCGTTCTATCGACCATGGAAGCATAATATGGCTAATAATATGAGTTAGATTGATAATAATAAGAGTAATAAGTATAGTAATTGTCGTTCTATCGATCATATAAGCATAATATGGCTAATAATATGAGTTAGATTGATAATAATAAGAGTAATAAGTATAGTAATTGTCGTTCTTTCGATCATATAAGCATAATATGGCGAATAATATGATTTAGATTGGTAATAATAAGAGTAATAAGTATAGTAATTGTCGTTCTATCGACCATGGAAGCATAATATGGCTAATAATATGAGATAGATTGATAATAATAAGAGTAATAAGTATAGTAATTGTCGTTCCATCGATCATACAAGCATAATATGGCTAATAATATGAGTTAGATTGATATTAATAAGAGTAATAAGTACAGTAATTGTCGTTCTTTCGATCATATAAGCATAATATGGCGAATAATATGATTTAGATTGGTAATAATAAGAGTAATAAGTATAGTAATTGTCGTTCTATCGATCATATAAGCATAATATGGCTAATAATATGAGTTAGATTGGTAATAATAAGAGTAATAAGTATAGTAATTGTCGTTCTATCGATCATATCTGCACAATATGGTTAATAATATGAGATAGATTAATAGTAATGAGTGTAATAAGTATAGTAATTGTCGTTCTATCGATCATATAAGCATAATATGGCGAATAATATGATTTAGATTGATAATAATAAGAGTAATAAGTATAGTAATTGTCGTTCTATCGATCATATAAGCATAATATGGCGAATAATATGATTTAGATTGGTAATAATAAGAGTAATAAGTATAGTAATTGTCGTTCTATCGATCATATAAGCATAATATGGCTAATAATATGAGCTAGATTGGTAATAATAAGAGTAATAAGTATAGTAATTGTCGTTCTATCGATCATATCTGCACAATATGTTTAATAATATGAGATATATTAATAGTAATGAGTGTAATAAGTATAGTAATTGTCGTTCTATCGATCATATAAGCATAATACGGCGAATAATATGATTTAGATTGATAATAATAAGAGTAATAAGTATAGTAATTGTCGTTCTATCGATCATATAAGCATAATATGGATAATAATATGAGTTAGCTTGATAATAATAAGAGTAATAAGTATAGTAATTGTCGTTCTATCGACCATGGCAGCATAATATGGCTAATAATATGAGTTAGATTGATAATAATAAGAGTAATAAGTATAGTAATTGTCGTACTATCGATCATATAAGCATAACATGGCTAATAATATGAGTTAGGTTGATAATAATAAGAGTAATAAGTATAGTAATTGTCGTTCTATCGATCATATCTGCACAATATGGTTAATAATAAGAGATAGATTAATAGTAATGAGTGTAATAAGTATAGTAATTGTCGTTCTATCGATCATATAAGCATAATATGGCTAATAATATGAATTGGATTGATAATAATAAGAGTAATAAGTATAGTAATTGTCGTTCTATCGATCATATAAGCATAATATGGCTAATAATATGAGTTAGATTAATATTAATAAGAGAAATAGGTATAGTAATTGTCGTTCCATGGATCAAATATGCATAATGTGGCTAATAATATGAGTTAGATTGATAATAATAAGAGTAATAAGTATAGTAATTGCCGTTCTATCGACCATATAAGCATAATATGGTTACTAATATGAGTTAGATTAATAATAATATGATTAATAAGTGTAGTAATTGTCGTTCTATGGACCATGGAAGCACAATATGGCCAATAATATGAGTTAGATTGATAATAATAAGAGTAATAAGTATAGTAATTGTCGTTCTTTCGATCATATAAGCATAATATGGCGAATAATATGATTTAGATTGGTAATAATAAGAGTAATAAGTATAGTAATTGTCGTTCTATCGATCATATAAGCATAATATGGCTAATAATATGAGTTAGATTGATAATAATAAGAGTAATAAGTATAGTAATTGTCGTTCTATCGATCATATAAGCATAATATGGCTAATAATATGAGTTAGATTGATAATAATAAGAGTAATAAGTATAGTAATTGTCGTTCTATCGATCATATCTGCACAATATGGTTAATAATAAGAGATAGATTAATAGTAATGAGTGTAATAAGTATAGTAATTGTCGTTCTATCGACCATGGAAGCATAATATGGCTAATAATATGAGATAGATTGATAATAATAAGAGTAATAAGTATAGTAATTGTCGTTCCATCGATCATACAAGCATAATATGGCTAATAATATGAGTTAGATTGATATAAATAAGAGTAATAAGTACAGTAATTGTCGTTCTTTCGATCATATAAGCATAATATGGCGAATAATATGATTTGGATTGGTAATAATAAGAGTAATAAGTACAGTAATTGTCGTTCTATCGATCATATAAGCATAGTATGGCTAATAATATGAGTTAGATTGGTAATAATAAGAGTAATAAGTATAGTAATTGCCGTTCTATCGACCATATAAGCATAATATGGTTACTAATATGAGTTAGATTAATAATAATATGATTAATAAGTATAGTAATTGTCGTTCTATCGACCATGGAAGCATAATATGGCTAATAATATGAGATAGATTGATAATAATAAGAGTAATAAGTATAGTAATTGTCGTTCTATCGATCATGGAAGCATAATATGGCTAATAATATGAGTTAGATTGATAATAATAAGAGTAATAAATATAGTAATTGTCGTTCTATCGATCATATAAGCATAATATGGCTAATAATATGATTTAGATTGGTAATAATAAGAGTAATAAGTATATTAATTGTCGTTCTATCGATCATATAAGCATAATATGGCTAATAATATGAATTAGATTGATAATAATAAGAGTAATAAGTACAGTAATTGTCGTTCTTTCGATCATATAAGCATAATATGGCGAATAATATGATTTAGATTGGTAATAATAAGGGTAATAAGTATAGTAATTGCCGTTCTATCGACCATATAAGCATAATATGGTTACTAATATGAGTTAGATTAATAATAATATGATTAATAAGTATAGTAATTGTCGTTCTATCGACCATGGAAGCATAATATGGCTAATAATATGAGATAGATTGATAATAATAAGAGTAATAAGTATAGTAATTGTCGTTCTATCGATCATGGAAGCATAATATGGCTAACAATATGATTTAGATTGCTAATAATAAGAGTAATAAGTATAGTAATTGTCGTTCTATCGATCATATAAGCATAATATGGATAATAATATGAGTTAGCTTGATAATAATAAGAGTAATAAGTATAGTAATTGTCGTTCTATCGATCATATAAGCATAATATGGCTAATAATATGAGTTAGAATGATAATAATAAGAGTAATAAGTATAGTAATTGTCGTTCTATCGATCATATCTGCACAATATGGTTAATAATAAGAGATAGATTAATAGTAATGAGTGTAATGAGTATAGTAATTGTCGTTCTATCGATCATATAAGCATAATGTGGCTAATAATATGAATTAGATTGATAATAATAAGAGTAATAAGTATAGTAATTGTCGTTCTATCGATCATATAAGCATAATATGGCGAATAATATGATTTAGATTGATAATAATAAGAGTAATAAGTATAGTAATTGTTCGTTCTATCGATCATATAAGCATAATATGGCTAATAATATGAGTTAGATTGATATTAATAAGAGAAATAGGTATAGTAATTGTCGTTCTATGGATCAAATGTGCATAATGTGGCTAATAATATGAGTTAGATTGATAATAATAAGAGTAATAAGTATAGTAATTGTCGTTCTATCGATCACATAAGCATAATATGGATAATAATATGAGTTAGCTTGATAACAATAAGAGTAGTAAGTATAGTAATTGTCGTTCTATCGACCATGTAAGCATAATATGGCTAATAATATGATTTAGATTGATAATAATAAGAGTAATAAGTATAGTAATTGTCGTTCTATCGACCATATAAGCATAATATGGTTACTAATATGAGTTAGATTAATAATAATATGATTAATAAGTATAGTAATTGCCGTTCTATCGACCATATAAGCATAATATGGTTACTAATATGAGTTAGATTAATAATAATATGATTAATAAGTATAGTAATTGTCGTTCTATCGATCATGGAAGCATAATATGGCTAATAATATGAGTTAGATTGATAATAATAAGAGTAATAAATATAGTAATTGTCGTTCTATCGATCATATAAGCATAATATGGCTAATAATATGATTTAGATTGGTAATAATAAGAGTAATAAGTATAGTAATTGTCGTTCTATCGATCATATAAGCATAATATGGCTAATAATATGAGTTAGATTGATAATAATAAGAGTAATAAGTATAGTAATTGTCGTTCTATCGATCATATCTGCACAGTATGGTTAATAATACGAGATAGATTAATAGTAATGAGTGTAATAAGTATAGTAATTGTCGTTCTATCGATCATATAAGCATAATATGGCTAATAATATGAATTAGATTGATTATAATAAAAGTAATAAGTATATTAATTGTCGTTCTATGATCATATAAGCATAATATGGCTAATAATATGAATTAGATTGATAATAATAAGAGTAATAAGTACAGTAATTGTCGTTCTTTCGATCATATAAGCATAATATGGCGAATAATATGATTTAGATTGGTAATAATAAGAGTAATAAGTATAGTAATTGTCGTTCTATCGATCATATAAGCATAATATGGCTAATAATATGAGTTAGATTGGTAATAATAAGAGTAATAAGTATAGTAATTGTCGTTCTATCGATCATATCTGCACAATATGGTTAATAATATGAGATAGATTAATAGTAATGAGTGTAATAAGTATAGTAATTGTCGTTATATCGATCATATAAGCATAATATGGCTAATAATATGAGTTAGATTGATAATAATAAGAGTAATAAATATAGTAATTGTCGTTCTATCGATCATATAAGCATAATATGGCTAATAATATGATTTAGATTGGTAATAATAAGAGTAATAAGTATAGTAATTGTCGTTCTATCGATCATATAAGCATAATATGGCTAATAATATGAATTAGATTGATTATAATAAAAGTAATAAGTATATTAATTGTCGTTCTATCGATCATATAAGCATAATATGGCTAATAATATGAATTAGATTGATAATAATAAGAGTAATAAGTACAGTAATTGTCGTTCTTTCGATCATATAAGCATAATATGGCGAATAATATGATTTAGATTGGTAATAATAAGAGTAATAAGTATAGTAATTGTCGTTCTATCGATCATATAAGCATAATATGGCTAATAATATGAGCTAGATTGGTAATAATAAGAGTAATAAGTATAGTAATTGTCGTTCTATCGATCATATAAGCATAATATGGCTAATAATATGAGTTAGATTGATAATAATAAGAGTAATAAGTATAGTAATTGTCGTTCTATCGATCATATCTGCACAATATGGTTAATAATAAGAGATAGATTAATAGTAATGAGTGTAATAAGTATAGTAATTGTCGTTCTATCGACCATGGAAGCATAATATGGCTAATAATATGAGATAGATTGATAATAATAAGAGTAATAAGTATAGTAATTGTCGTTCCATAGATCATATAAGCATAATATGGCTAATAATATGAGTTAGATTGATATTAATAAGAGTAATAAGTACAGTAATTGTCGTTCTTTCGATCATATAAGCATAATATGGCGAATAATATGATTTAGATTGGTAATAATAAGAGTAATAAGTACAGTAATTGTCGTTCTATCGATCATATAAACATAATATGGCTAATAATATGAGTTAGATTGGTAATAATAAGAGTAATAAGTATAGTAATTGCCGTTCTATCGACCATATAAGCATAATATGGTTACTAATATGAGTTAGATTAAAAATAATATGATTAATAAGTATAGTAATTGTCGCTCTATCGACCATGGAAGCATAATATGGCTAATAATATGAGATAGATTGATAATAATAAGAGTAATAAGTATAGTAATTGTCGTTCTATCGATCATATAAGCATAATATGGCTAATAATATGAGTTAGAATGATAATAATAAGAGTAATAAGTATAGTAATTGTCGTTCTATCGATCATATCTGCACAATATGGCCAATAATATGAGTTAGATTAATAGTAATGAGTGTAATAAGTATAGTAATTGTCGTTCTATCGATCATATAAGCATAATATGGCTAATAATATGAGTTAGATTGATAATAATAAGAGTAATAAGTATAGTAATTGTCGTTCTTTCGATCATATAAGCATAATATGGCGAATAATATGATTTAGATTGGTAATAATAAGAGTAATAAGTATAGTAATTGTCGTTCTATCGATCATATAAGCATAATATGGCTAATAATATGAGTTAGATTGATAATAATAAGAGTAATAAGTATAGTAATTGTCGTTCTATCGATCATATAAGCATAATATGGCTAATAATATGAGTTAGATTGATAATAATAAGAGTAATAAGTATAGTAATTGTCGTTCCATCGATCATACAAGCATAATATGGCTAATAATATGAGTTAGATTGATATAAATAAGAGTAATAAGTACAGTAATTGTCGTTCTTTCGATCATATAAGCATAATATGGCGAATAATATGATTTGGATTGGTAATAATAAGAGTAATAAGTACAGTAATTGTCGTTCTATCGATCATATAAGCATAGTATGGCTAATAATATGAGTTAGATTGGTAATAATAAGAGTAATAAGTATAGTAATTGCCGTTCTATCGACCATATAAGCATAATATGGTTACTAATATGAGTTAGATTAATAATAATATGATTAATAAGTATAGTAATTGTCGTTCTATCGACCATGGAAGCATAATATGGCTAATAATATGAGATAGATTGATAATAATAAGAGTAATAAGTATAGTAATTGTCGTTCTATCGATCATGGAAGCATAATATGGCTAATAATATGAGTTAGATTGATAATAATAAGAGTAATAAATATAGTAATTGTCGTTCTATCGATCATATAAGCATAATATGGCTAATAATATGATTTAGATTGGTAATAATAAGAGTAATAAGTATATTAATTGTCGTTCTATCGATCATATAAGCATAATATGGCTAATAATATGAATTAGATTGATAATAATAAGAGTAATAAGTACA
This sequence comes from Megachile rotundata, assembly GCF_050947335.1. Classification (NCBI taxonomy): domain Eukaryota; kingdom Metazoa; phylum Arthropoda; class Insecta; order Hymenoptera; family Megachilidae; genus Megachile; species Megachile rotundata. The sequence goes on from NW_027473895.1 coordinate 48,182, forward strand.
GTAATTGTCGTTCTTTCGATCATATAAGCATAATATGGCGAATAATATGATTTAGATTGGTAATAATAAGGGTAATAAGTATAGTAATTGCCGTTCTATCGACCATATAAGCATAATATGGTTACTAATATGAGTTAGATTAATAATAATATGATTAATAAGTATAGTAATTGTCGTTCTATCGACCATGGAAGCATAATATGGCTAATAATATGAGATAGATTGATAATAATAAGAGTAATAAGTATAGTAATTGTCGTTCTATCGATCATGGAAGCATAATATGGCTAATAATATGATTTAGATTGCTAATAATAAGAGTAATAAGTATAGTAATTGTCGTTCTATCGATCATATAAGCATAATATGGATAATAATATGAGTTAGCTTGATAATAATAAGAGTAATAAGTATAGTAATTGTCGTTCTATCGATCATATAAGCATAATATGGCTAATAATATGAGTTAGAATGATAATAATAAGAGTAATAAGTATAGTAATTGTCGTTCTATCGATCATATCTGCACAATATGGTTAATAATAAGAGATAGATTAATAGTAATGAGTGTAATGAGTATAGTAATTGTCGTTCTATCGATCATATAAGCATAATATGGCGAATAATATGATTTAGATTGATAATAATAAGAGTAATAAGTATAGTAATTGTCGTTCTATCGATCATATAAGCATAATATGGATAATAATATGAGTTAGCTTGATAATAATAAGAGTAATAAGTATAGTAATTGTCGTTCTATCGATCATATCTGCACAATATGGTTAATAATAAGAGATAGATTAATAGTAATGAGTGTAATAAGTATAGTAATTGTCGTTCTATCGACCATGGAAGCATAATATGGCCAATAATATGAGATAGATTGATAACAATAAGAGTAATAAGTATAGTAATTGTCGTTCCATCGATCATATAAGCATAATATGGCTAATAATATGAGTTAGATTGATATTAATAAGAGTAATAAGTACAGTAATTGTCGTTCTTTCGATCATATAAGCATAATATGGCGAATAATATGATTTAGATTGGTAATAATAAGAGTAATAAGTATAGTAATTGTCGTTCTATCGATCATATAAGCATAATATGGCTAATAATATGAGTTAGATTGATAATAATAAGAGTAATAAGTATAGTAATTGTCGTTCTATCGATCATATAAGCATAATATGGCTAATAATATGAGTTAGATTGATAATAATAAGAGTAATAAGTATAGTAATTGTCGTTCTATCGACCATGGAAGCATAATATGGCTAATAATATGAGTTAGATTGATAATAATAAGAGTAATAAGTATAGTAATTGTCGTTCTATCGATCATATAAGCATAATATGGCTAATAATATGAGTTAGATTGATAATAATAAGAGTAATAAGTATAGTAATTGTCGTTCTTTCGATCATATAAGCATAATATGGCGAATAATATGATTTAGATTGGTAATAATAAGAGTAATAAGTATAGTAATTGTCGTTCTATCGACCATGGAAGCATAATATGGCTAATAATATGAGATAGATTGATAATAATAAGAGTAATAAGTATAGTAATTGTCGTTCCATCGATCATACAAGCATAATATGGCTAATAATATGAGTTAGATTGATATTAATAAGAGTAATAAGTACAGTAATTGTCGTTCTTTCGATCATATAAGCATAATATGGCGAATAATATGATTTAGATTGGTAATAATAAGAGTAATAAGTATAGTAATTGTCGTTCTATCGATCATATAAGCATAATATGGCTAATAATATGAGTTAGATTGGTAATAATAAGAGTAATAAGTATAGTAATTGTCGTTCTATCGATCATATCTGCACAATATGGTTAATAATATGAGATAGATTAATAGTAATGAGTGTAATAAGTATAGTAATTGTCGTTCTATCGATCATATAAGCATAATATGGCGAATAATATGATTTAGATTGATAATAATAAGAGTAATAAGTATAGTAATTGTCGTTCTATCGATCATATAAGCATAATATGGCGAATAATATGATTTAGATTGGTAATAATAAGAGTAATAAGTATAGTAATTGTCGTTCTATCGATCATATAAGCATAATATGGCTAATAATATGAGCTAGATTGGTAATAATAAGAGTAATAAGTATAGTAATTGTCGTTCTATCGATCATATCTGCACAATATGTTTAATAATATGAGATATATTAATAGTAATGAGTGTAATAAGTATAGTAATTGTCGTTCTATCGATCATATAAGCATAATACGGCGAATAATATGATTTAGATTGATAATAATAAGAGTAATAAGTATAGTAATTGTCGTTCTATCGATCATATAAGCATAATATGGATAATAATATGAGTTAGCTTGATAATAATAAGAGTAATAAGTATAGTAATTGTCGTTCTATCGACCATGGCAGCATAATATGGCTAATAATATGAGTTAGATTGATAATAATAAGAGTAATAAGTATAGTAATTGTCGTACTATCGATCATATAAGCATAACATGGCTAATAATATGAGTTAGGTTGATAATAATAAGAGTAATAAGTATAGTAATTGTCGTTCTATCGATCATATCTGCACAATATGGTTAATAATAAGAGATAGATTAATAGTAATGAGTGTAATAAGTATAGTAATTGTCGTTCTATCGATCATATAAGCATAATATGGCTAATAATATGAATTGGATTGATAATAATAAGAGTAATAAGTATAGTAATTGTCGTTCTATCGATCATATAAGCATAATATGGCTAATAATATGAGTTAGATTAATATTAATAAGAGAAATAGGTATAGTAATTGTCGTTCCATGGATCAAATATGCATAATGTGGCTAATAATATGAGTTAGATTGATAATAATAAGAGTAATAAGTATAGTAATTGTCGTTCTATCGATCATATAAGCATAATATGGCTAATAATATGAGTTAGATTGATAATAATAAGAGTAATAAGTATAGTAATTGCCGTTCTATCGACCATATAAGCATAATATGGTTACTAATATGAGTTAGATTAATAATAATATGATTAATAAGTGTAGTAATTGTCGTTCTATGGACCATGGAAGCACAATATGGCCAATAATATGAGTTAGATTGATAATAATAAGAGTAATAAGTATAGTAATTGTCGTTCTTTCGATCATATAAGCATAATATGGCGAATAATATGATTTAGATTGGTAATAATAAGAGTAATAAGTATAGTAATTGTCGTTCTATCGATCATATAAGCATAATATGGCTAATAATATGAGTTAGATTGATAATAATAAGAGTAATAAGTATAGTAATTGTCGTTCTATCGATCATATAAGCATAATATGGCTAATAATATGAGTTAGATTGATAATAATAAGAGTAATAAGTATAGTAATTGTCGTTCTATCGATCATATCTGCACAATATGGTTAATAATAAGAGATAGATTAATAGTAATGAGTGTAATAAGTATAGTAATTGTCGTTCTATCGACCATGGAAGCATAATATGGCTAATAATATGAGATAGATTGATAATAATAAGAGTAATAAGTATAGTAATTGTCGTTCCATCGATCATACAAGCATAATATGGCTAATAATATGAGTTAGATTGATATAAATAAGAGTAATAAGTACAGTAATTGTCGTTCTTTCGATCATATAAGCATAATATGGCGAATAATATGATTTGGATTGGTAATAATAAGAGTAATAAGTACAGTAATTGTCGTTCTATCGATCATATAAGCATAGTATGGCTAATAATATGAGTTAGATTGGTAATAATAAGAGTAATAAGTATAGTAATTGCCGTTCTATCGACCATATAAGCATAATATGGTTACTAATATGAGTTAGATTAATAATAATATGATTAATAAGTATAGTAATTGTCGTTCTATCGACCATGGAAGCATAATATGGCTAATAATATGAGATAGATTGATAATAATAAGAGTAATAAGTATAGTAATTGTCGTTCTATCGATCATGGAAGCATAATATGGCTAATAATATGAGTTAGATTGATAATAATAAGAGTAATAAATATAGTAATTGTCGTTCTATCGATCATATAAGCATAATATGGCTAATAATATGATTTAGATTGGTAATAATAAGAGTAATAAGTATATTAATTGTCGTTCTATCGATCATATAAGCATAATATGGCTAATAATATGAATTAGATTGATAATAATAAGAGTAATAAGTACAGTAATTGTCGTTCTTTCGATCATATAAGCATAATATGGCGAATAATATGATTTAGATTGGTAATAATAAGGGTAATAAGTATAGTAATTGCCGTTCTATCGACCATATAAGCATAATATGGTTACTAATATGAGTTAGATTAATAATAATATGATTAATAAGTATAGTAATTGTCGTTCTATCGACCATGGAAGCATAATATGGCTAATAATATGAGATAGATTGATAATAATAAGAGTAATAAGTATAGTAATTGTCGTTCTATCGATCATGGAAGCATAATATGGCTAACAATATGATTTAGATTGCTAATAATAAGAGTAATAAGTATAGTAATTGTCGTTCTATCGATCATATAAGCATAATATGGATAATAATATGAGTTAGCTTGATAATAATAAGAGTAATAAGTATAGTAATTGTCGTTCTATCGATCATATAAGCATAATATGGCTAATAATATGAGTTAGAATGATAATAATAAGAGTAATAAGTATAGTAATTGTCGTTCTATCGATCATATCTGCACAATATGGTTAATAATAAGAGATAGATTAATAGTAATGAGTGTAATGAGTATAGTAATTGTCGTTCTATCGATCATATAAGCATAATGTGGCTAATAATATGAATTAGATTGATAATAATAAGAGTAATAAGTATAGTAATTGTCGTTCTATCGATCATATAAGCATAATATGGCGAATAATATGATTTAGATTGATAATAATAAGAGTAATAAGTATAGTAATTGTTCGTTCTATCGATCATATAAGCATAATATGGCTAATAATATGAGTTAGATTGATATTAATAAGAGAAATAGGTATAGTAATTGTCGTTCTATGGATCAAATGTGCATAATGTGGCTAATAATATGAGTTAGATTGATAATAATAAGAGTAATAAGTATAGTAATTGTCGTTCTATCGATCACATAAGCATAATATGGATAATAATATGAGTTAGCTTGATAACAATAAGAGTAGTAAGTATAGTAATTGTCGTTCTATCGACCATGTAAGCATAATATGGCTAATAATATGATTTAGATTGATAATAATAAGAGTAATAAGTATAGTAATTGTCGTTCTATCGACCATATAAGCATGATATGGTTACTAATATGAGTTAGATTAATAATAATATGATTAATAAGTATAGTAATTGCCGTTCTATCGACCATATAAGCATAATATGGTTACTAATATGAGTTAGATTAATAATAATATGATTAATAAGTATAGTAATTGTCGTTCTATCGATCATGGAAGCATAATATGGCTAATAATATGAGTTAGATTGATAATAATAAGAGTAATAAATATAGTAATTGTCGTTCTATCGATCATATAAGCATAATATGGCTAATAATATGATTTAGATTGGTAATAATAAGAGTAATAAGTATAGTAATTGTCGTTCTATCGATCATATAAGCATAATATGGCTAATAATATGAGTTAGATTGATAATAATAAGAGTAATAAGTATAGTAATTGTCGTTCTATCGATCATATCTGCACAGTATGGTTAATAATACGAGATAGATTAATAGTAATGAGTGTAATAAGTATAGTAATTGTCGTTCTATCGATCATATAAGCATAATATGGCTAATAATATGAATTAGATTGATTATAATAAAAGTAATAAGTATATTAATTGTCGTTCTATGATCATATAAGCATAATATGGCTAATAATATGAATTAGATTGATAATAATAAGAGTAATAAGTACAGTAATTGTCGTTCTTTCGATCATATAAGCATAATATGGCGAATAATATGATTTAGATTGGTAATAATAAGAGTAATAAGTATAGTAATTGTCGTTCTATCGATCATATAAGCATAATATGGCTAATAATATGAGTTAGATTGGTAATAATAAGAGTAATAAGTATAGTAATTGTCGTTCTATCGATCATATCTGCACAATATGGTTAATAATATGAGATAGATTAATAGTAATGAGTGTAATAAGTATAGTAATTGTCGTTATATCGATCATATAAGCATAATATGGCTAATAATATGAGTTAGATTGATAATAATAAGAGTAATAAATATAGTAATTGTCGTTCTATCGATCATATAAGCATAATATGGCTAATAATATGATTTAGATTGGTAATAATAAGAGTAATAAGTATAGTAATTGTCGTTCTATCGATCATATAAGCATAATATGGCTAATAATATGAATTAGATTGATTATAATAAAAGTAATAAGTATATTAATTGTCGTTCTATCGATCATATAAGCATAATATGGCTAATAATATGAATTAGATTGATAATAATAAGAGTAATAAGTACAGTAATTGTCGTTCTTTCGATCATATAAGCATAATATGGCGAATAATATGATTTAGATTGGTAATAATAAGAGTAATAAGTATAGTAATTGTCGTTCTATCGATCATATAAGCATAATATGGCTAATAATATGAGCTAGATTGGTAATAATAAGAGTAATAAGTATAGTAATTGTCGTTCTATCGATCATATAAGCATAATATGGCTAATAATATGAGTTAGATTGATAATAATAAGAGTAATAAGTATAGTAATTGTCGTTCTATCGATCATATCTGCACAATATGGTTAATAATAAGAGATAGATTAATAGTAATGAGTGTAATAAGTATAGTAATTGTCGTTCTATCGACCATGGAAGCATAATATGGCTAATAATATGAGATAGATTGATAATAATAAGAGTAATAAGTATAGTAATTGTCGTTCCATAGATCATATAAGCATAATATGGCTAATAATATGAGTTAGATTGATATTAATAAGAGTAATAAGTACAGTAATTGTCGTTCTTTCGATCATATAAGCATAATATGGCGAATAATATGATTTAGATTGGTAATAATAAGAGTAATAAGTACAGTAATTGTCGTTCTATCGATCATATAAACATAATATGGCTAATAATATGAGTTAGATTGGTAATAATAAGAGTAATAAGTATAGTAATTGCCGTTCTATCGACCATATAAGCATAATATGGTTACTAATATGAGTTAGATTAAAAATAATATGATTAATAAGTATAGTAATTGTCGCTCTATCGACCATGGAAGCATAATATGGCTAATAATATGAGATAGATTGATAATAATAAGAGTAATAAGTATAGTAATTGTCGTTCTATCGATCATATAAGCATAATATGGCTAATAATATGAGTTAGAATGATAATAATAAGAGTAATAAGTATAGTAATTGTCGTTCTATCGATCATATCTGCACAATATGGCCAATAATATGAGTTAGATTAATAGTAATGAGTGTAATAAGTATAGTAATTGTCGTTCTATCGATCATATAAGCATAATATGGCTAATAATATGAGTTAGATTGATAATAATAAGAGTAATAAGTATAGTAATTGTCGTTCTTTCGATCATATAAGCATAATATGGCGAATAATATGATTTAGATTGGTAATAATAAGAGTAATAAGTATAGTAATTGTCGTTCTATCGATCATATAAGCATAATATGGCTAATAATATGAGTTAGATTGATAATAATAAGAGTAATAAGTATAGTAATTGTCGTTCTATCGATCATATAAGCATAATATGGCTAATAATATGAGTTAGATTGATAATAATAAGAGTAATAAGTATAGTAATTGTCGTTCCATCGATCATACAAGCATAATATGGCTAATAATATGAGTTAGATTGATATAAATAAGAGTAATAAGTACAGTAATTGTCGTTCTTTCGATCATATAAGCATAATATGGCGAATAATATGATTTGGATTGGTAATAATAAGAGTAATAAGTACAGTAATTGTCGTTCTATCGATCATATAAGCATAGTATGGCTAATAATATGAGTTAGATTGGTAATAATAAGAGTAATAAGTATAGTAATTGCCGTTCTATCGACCATATAAGCATAATATGGTTACTAATATGAGTTAGATTAATAATAATATGATTAATAAGTATAGTAATTGTCGTTCTATCGACCATGGAAGCATAATATGGCTAATAATATGAGATAGATTGATAATAATAAGAGTAATAAGTATAGTAATTGTCGTTCTATCGATCATGGAAGCATAATATGGCTAATAATATGAGTTAGATTGATAATAATAAGAGTAATAAATATAGTAATTGTCGTTCTATCGATCATATAAGCATAATATGGCTAATAATATGATTTAGATTAATGGTAATAAGAGTAATAAGTATATTAATTGTCGTTCTATCGATCATATAAGCATAATATGGCTAATAATATGAATTAGATTGATAATAATAAGAGTAATAAGTACAGTAATTGTCGTTCTTTCGATCATATAAGCATAATATGGCGAATAATATGATTTAGATTGGTAATAATAAGGGTAATAAGTATAGTAATTGCCGTTCTATCGACCATATAAGCATAATATGGTTACTAATATGAGTTAGATTAATAATAATATGATTAATAAGTATAGTAATTGTCGTTCTATCGACCATGGAAGCATAATATGGCTAATAATATGAGATAGATTGATAATAATAAGAGTAATAAGTATAGTAATTGTCGTTCTATCGATCATGGAAGCATAATATGGCTAATAATATGATTTAGATTGCTAATAATAAGAGTAATAAGTATAGTAATTGTCGTTCTATCGATCATATAAGCATAATATGGATAATAATATGAGTTAGCTTGATAATAATAAGAGTAATAAGTATAGTAATTGTCGTTCTATCGATCATATAAGCATAATATGGCTAATAATATGAGTTAGAATGATAATAATAAGAGTAATAAGTATAGTAATTGTCGTTCTATCGATCATATCTGCACAATATGGTTAATAATAAGAGATAGATTAATAGTAATGAGTGTAATGAGTATAGTAATTGTCGTTCTATCGATCATATAAGCATAATGTGGCTAATAATATGAATTAGATTGATAATAATAAGAGTAATAAGTATAGTAATTGTCGTTCTATCGATCATATAAGCATAATATGGCGAATAATATGATTTAGATTGATAATAATAAGAGTAATAAGTATAGTAATTGTTCGTTCTATCGATCATATAAGCATAATATGGCTAATAATATGAGTTAGATTGATAATAATAAGAGTAATAAGTATAGTAATTGTCGTTCTTTCGATCATATAAGCATAATATGGATAATAATATGAGTTAGCTTGATAATAATAAGAGTAGTAAGTATAGTAATTGTCGTTCTATCGACCATGTAAGCATAATATGGCTAATAATATGAGTTAGATTGATAATAATAAGAGTAATAAGTATAGTAATTGTCGTTCTATCGACCATATAAGCATAATATGGTTACTAATATGAGTTAGATTAATAATAATATGATTAATAAGTATAGTAATTGCCGTTCTATCGACCATATAAGCATAATATGGTTACTAATATGAGTTAGATTAATAATAATATGATTAATAAGTATAGTAATTGTCGTTCTATCGATCATGGAAGCATAATATGGCTAATAATATGAGTTAGATTGATAATAATAAGAGTAATAAATATAGTAATTGTCGTTCTATCGATCATATAAGCATAATATGGCTAATAATATGATTTAGATTGGTAATAATAAGAGTAATAAGTATAGTAATTGTCGTTCTATCGATCATATAAGCATAATATGGCTAATAATATGAGTTAGATTGATAATAATAAGAGTAATAAGTATAGTAATTGTCGTTCTATCGATCATATCTGCACAGTATGGTTAATAATACGAGATAGATTAATAGTAATGAGTGTAATAAGTATAGTAATTGTCGTTCTATCGATCATATAAGCATAATATGGCTAATAATATGAATTAGATTGATTATAATAAAAGTAATAAGTATATTAATTGTCGTTCTATCGATCATATAAGCATAATATGGCTAATAATATGAATTAGATTGATAATAATAAGAGTAATAAGTACAGTAATTGTCGTTCTTTCGATCATATAAGCATAATATGGCGAATAACATGATTTAGATTGGTAATAATAAGAGTAATAAGTATAGTAATTGTCGTTCTATCGATCATATAAGCATAATATGGCTAATAATATGAGTTAGATTGGTAATAATAAGAGTAATAAGTATAGTAATTGTCGTTCTATCGATCATATCTGCACAATATGGTTAATAATATGAGATAGATTAATAGTAATGAGTGTAATAAGTATAGTAATTGTCGTTATATCGATCATATAAGCATAATATGGCGAATAATATGATTTACATTGGTAATAATAAGAGTAATAAGTATAGTAATTGTCGTTCTATCGATCATATAAGCATAATATGGCTAATAATATGAGCTAGATTGGTAATAATAAGAGTAATAAGTATAGTAATTGTCGTTCTATCGATCATATAAGCATAATATGGCTAATAATATGAGTTAGATTGATAATAATAAGAGTAATAAGTATAGTAATTGTCGTTCTATCGATCATATCTGCACAATATGGTTAATAATAAGAGATAGATTAATAGTAATGAGTGTAATAAGTATAGTAATTGTCGTTCTATCGACCATGGAAGCATAATATGGCTAATAATATGAGATAGATTGATAATAATAAGAGTAATAAGTATAGTAATTGTCGTTCCATAGATCATATAAGCATAATATGGCTAATAATATGAGTTAGATTGATATTAATAAGAGTAATAAGTACAGTAATTGTCGTTCTTTCGATCATATAAGCATAATATGGCGAATAATATGATTTAGATTGGTAATAATAAGAGTAATAAGTACAGTAATTGTCGTTCTATCGATCATATAAACATAATATGGCTAATAATATGAGTTAGATTGATAATAATAAGAGTAATAAGTACAGTAATTGTCGTTCTATCGATCATATAAACATAATATGGCTAATAATATGAGTTAGATTGGTAATAATAAGAGTAATAAGTATAGTAATTGTCGTTCTATCGATCATATCTGCACAATATGGTTAATAATAAGAGATAGATTAATAGTAATGAGTGTAATAAGTATAGTAATTGTCGTTCTATCGATCATATAAGCATAATATGGCTAATAATATGAATTAGATTGATAATAATAAGAGTAATACGTATAGTAATTGTCGTTCTATCGATCATATAAGCATAATATGGCGAATAATATGATTTAGATTGATAATAGTAAGAGTAATAAGTATAGTAATTGTCGTTCTATCGATCATATAAGCATAATATGGCTAATAATATGAGTTAGATTGATATTAATAAGAGAAATAGGTATAGTAATTGTCGTTCTATGGATCAAATATGCATAATGTGGCTAATAATATGAGTTAGATTGATAATAATAAGAGTAATAAGTATAGTAATTGTCGTTCTATCGATCATATCTGCACAATATGGCCAATAATATGAGTTAGATTAATAGTAATGAGTGTAATAAGTATAGTAATTGTCGTTCTATCGATCATATAAGCATAATATGGCTAATAATATGAGTTAGATTGATAATAATAACAGTAATAAGTATAGTAATTGTGGTTCTATCGACCATGGAAGCATAATATGGCTAATAATCTGAGATAGATTGATAATAATAAGAGTAATAAGTATAGTAATTGTCGTTCTATCGATCATGGAAGCATAATATGGCTAATAATATGAGTTGAATTGATAATAATAAGAGTAATAAATATAGTAATTGTCGTTCTTTCGATCATATAAGCATAATATGGCGAATAATATGATTTAGATTGGTAATAATAAGAGTAATAAGTATAGTAATTGTCGTTCTATCGATCATATAAGCATAATATGGCGAATAATATGATTTAGATTGATAATAATAAGAGTAATAAGTATAGTAATTGTCGTTCTATCGATCATATAAGCATAATATGGATAATAATATGAGTTAGCTTGATAATAATAAGAGTAATAAGTATAGTAATTGTCGTTCTATCGATCATATAAGCATAATATGGCTAATAATATGAGCTAGATTGGTAATAATAAGAGTAATAAGTATAGTAATTGTCGTTCTATCGATCATATAAGCATAATATGGCTAATAATATGAGTTAGATTGATAATAATAAGAGTAATAAGTATAGTAATTGTCGTTCTATCGATCATATCTGCACAATATGGTTAATAATAAGAGATAGATTAATAGTAATGAGTGTAATAAGTATAGTAATTGTCGTTCTATCGACCATGGAAGCATAATATGGCTAATAATATGAGATAGATTGATAATAATAAGAGTAATAAGTATAGTAATTGTCGTTCCATAGATCATATAAGCATAATATGGCTAATAATATGAGTTAGATTGATATTAATAAGAGTAATAAGTACAGTAATTGTCGTTCTTTCGATCATATAAGCATAATATGGCGAATAATATGATTTAGATTGGTAATAATAAGAGTAATAAGTACAGTAATTGTCGTTCTATCGATCATATAAACATAATATGGCTAATAATATGAGTTAGATTGGTAATAATAAGAGTAATAAGTATAGTAATTGCCGTTCTATCGACCATATAAGCATAATATGGTTACTAATATGAGTTAGATTAAAAATAATATGATTAATAAGTATAGTAATTGTCGTTCTATCGACCATGGAAGCATAATATGGCTAATAATATGAGATAGATTGATAATAATAAGAGTAATAAGTATAGTAATTGTCGTTCTATCGATCATATAAGCATAATATGGCTAATAATATGAGTTAGAATGATAATAATAAGAGTAATAAGTATAGTAATTGTCGTTCTATCGATCATATCTGCACAATATGGCCAATAATATGAGTTAGATTAATAGTAATGAGTGTAATAAGTATAGTAATTGTCGTTCTATCGATCATATAAGCATAATATGGCTAATAATATGAGTTAGATTGATACTAATAACAGTAATAAGTATAGTAATTGTCGTTCTATCGATCATATCTGCACAATATGGCCAATAATATGAGTTAGATTAATAGTAATGAGTGTAATAAGTATAGTAATTGTCGTTCTATCGATCATATAAGCATAATATGGCTAATAATATGGGTTAGATTGATACTAATAACAGTAATAAGTATAGTAATTGTCGTTCTATCGATCATGGAAGCATAATATGGCTAATAATATAAGTTAGCTTGATAATAATAAGAGCAATAAGTATAGTAATTGTCGTTCTATGGATCATATAAGCATAATATGGCTAATAATATGAATTAGATTGATTATAATAAGAGTAATAAGTATATTAATTGTCGTTCTATCGATCATATAAGCATAATATGGCTAATAAAATGAGTTAGATTGATAATAATAAGAGTAATAAGTATAGTAATTGTCGTTCTATCGATCATATCTGCACAATATGGTTAATAATAAGAGATAGATTAATAGTAATGAGTGTAATAAGTATAGTAATTGTCGTTCTATCGATCATATAAGCATAATATGGCTAATAATATGAATTAGATTGATAATAATAAGAGTAATACGTATAGTAATTGTCGTTCTATCGATCATATAAGCATAATATGGCGAATAATATGATTTAGATTGATAATAGTAAGAGTAATAAGTATAGTAATTGTCGTTCTATCGATCATATAAGCATAATATGGCTAATAATATGAGTTAGATTGATATTAATAAGAGAAATAGGTATAGTAATTGTCGTTCTATGGATCAAATATGCATAATGTGGCTAATAATATGAGTTAGATTGATAATAATAAGAGTAATAAGTATAGTAATTGTCGTTCTATCGATCATATCTGCACAATATGGCCAATAATATGAGTTAGATTAATAGTAATGAGTGTAATAAGTATAGTAATTGTCGTTCTATCGATCATATAAGCATAATATGGCTAATAATATGAGTTAGATTGATAATAATAACAGTAATAAGTATAGTAATTGTGGTTCTATCGACCATGGAAGCATAATATGGCTAATAATATGAGATAGATTGATAATAATAAGAGTAATAAGTATAGTAATTGTCGTTCTATCGATCATGGAAGCATAATATGGCTAATAATATGAGTTAAATTGATAATAATAAGAGTAATAAATATAGTAATTGTCGTTCTTTCGATCATATAAGCATAATATGGCGAATAATATGATTTAGATTGGTAATAATAAGAGTAATAAGTATAGTAATTGTCGTTCTATCGATCATATAAGCATAATATGGCGAATAATATGATTTAGATTGATAATAATAAGAGTAATAAGTATAGTAATTGTCGTTCTATCGATCATATAAGCATAATATGGATAATAATATGAGTTAGCTTGATAATAATAAGAGTAATAAGTATAGTAATTGTCGTTCTATCGACCATGTAAGCATAATATGGCTAATAATATGAGTTAGATTGATAATAATAAGAGTAATAAGTATAGTAATTGTCGTTCTATCGATCATATAAGCATAATATGGCTAATAATATGAGTTAGATTGATAATAATAAGAGTAATAAGTATAGTAATTGTCGTTCTATCGATCATATCTGCACAATATGGTTAATAATAAGAGATAGATTAATAGTAATGAGTGTAATAAGTATATTAATTGTCGTTCTATCGATCATATAAGCATAATATGGCTAATAATATGAATTAGATTGATAATAATAAGAGTAATAAGTATAGTAATTGTCGTTCTATCGATCATATAAGCATAATATGGCGAATAATATGATTTAGATTGATAATAACAAGAGTAATAAGTATAGTAATTGTCGTTCTATCGACCATGGAAGCATAATATGGCTAATAATATGAGTTAGATTGATAATAATAAGAGTAATAAGTATAGTAATTGTCGTTCTATCGATCATATAAGCATAATATGGCTAATAATATGCGTTAGATTGATAATAATAAGAGTAATAAGTATAGTAATTGCCGTTCTATCGACCATATAAGCATAATATGGTTACTAATATGAGTTAGATTAATAATAATATGATTAATAAGTATAGTAATTGTCGTTCTATCGACCATGGAAGCATAATATGGCTAATAATATGAGATAGATTGATAATAATAAGAGTAATAAGTATAGTAATTGTCGTTCTATCGATCATGGAAGCATAATATGGCTAATAATATGAGTTAAATTGATAATAATAAGAGTAATAAATATAGTAATTGTCGTTCTTTCGATCATATAAGCATAATATGGCGAATAATATGATTTAGATTGGTAATAATAAGAGTAATAAGTATAGTAATTGTCGTTCTATCGATCATATAAGCATAATATGGCGAATAATATGATTTAGATTGATAATAATAAGAGTAATAAGTATAGTAATTGTCGTTCTATCGATCATATAAGCATAATATGGATAATAATATGAGTTAGCTTGATAATAATAAGAGTAATAAGTATAGTAATTGTCGTTCTATCGACCATGTAAGCATAATATGGCTAATAATATGAGTTAGATTGATAATAATAAGAGTAATAAGTATAGTAATTGTCGTTCTATCGATCATATAAGCATAATATGGCTAATAATGTGAGTTAGATTGATAATAATAAGAGTAATAAGTATAGTAATTGTCGTTCTATCGATCATATCTGCACAATATGGTTAATAATAAGAGATAGATTAATAGTAATGAGTGTAATAAGTATATTAATTGTCGTTCTATCGATCATATAAGCATAATATGGCTAATAATATGAATTAGATTGATAATAATAAGAGTAATAAGTATAGTAATTGTCGTTCTATCGATCATATAAGCATAATATGGCGAATAATATGATTTAGATTGATAATAATAAGAGTAATAAGTATAGTAATTGTCGTTCTATCGACCATGGAAGCATAATATGGCTAATAATATGAGTTAGATTGATAATAATAAGAGTAATAAGTATAGTAATTGTCGTTCTATCGATCATATAAGCATAATATGGCTAATAATATGCGTTAGATTGATAATAATAAGAGTAATAAGTATAGTAATTGCCGTTCTATCGACCATATAAGCATAATATGGTTACTAATATGAGTTAGATTAATAATAATATGATTAATAAGTATAGTAATTGTCGTTCTATCGACCATGGAAGCATAATATGGCTAATAATATGAGATAGATTGATAATAATAAGAGTAATATGTATAATAATTGTCGTTCCATCGATCATATAAGCATAATATGGCTAATAATATGAGTTAGATTGATATTAATAAGAGTAATAAGTACAGTAATTGTCGTTCTTTCGATCATATAAGCATAATATGGCGAATAATATGATTTAGATTGGTAATAATAAGAGTAATAAGTATAGTAATTGTCGTTCTATCGATGATATAAGCATAATATGGCTAATAATATGAGTTAGATTGGTAATAATAAGAGTAATAAGTATAGTAATTGTCGTTCTATCGATCATATCTGCACAATATGGTTAATAATATGAGATAGATTAATAGTAATCAGTGTAATAAGTATAGTAATTGTCGTTCTATCGACCATATAAGCATAATATGGTTACTAATATGAGTTAGATTAATAATAATATGATTAATAAGTATAGTAATTGTCGTTCTATCGACCATGGAAGCATAATATGGCTAATAATATGAGATAGATTGATAATAATAAGAGTAATAGGTATAATAATTGTCGTTCCATCGATCATATAAGCATAATATGGCTAATAATATGAGTTAGATTGATATTAATAAGAGTAATAAGTACAGTAATTGTCGTTCTTTCGATCATATAAGCATAATATGGCGAATAATATGATTTAGATTGGTAATAATAAGAGTAATAAGTATAGTAATTGTCGTTCTATCGATGATATAAGCATAATATGGCTAATAATATGAGTTAGATTGGTAATAATAAGAGTAATAAGTATAGTAATTGTCGTTCTATCGATCATATCTGCACAATATGGTTAATAATATGAGATAGATTAATAGTAATCAGTGTAATAAGTATAGTAATTGTCGTTCTATCGACCATATAAGCATAATATGGTTACTAATATGAGTTAGATTAATAATAATATGATTAATAAGTATAGTAATTGCCGTTCTATCGACCATATAAGCATAATATGGTTACTAATATGAGTTAGATTAATAATAATATGATTAATAAGTATAGTAATTGTCGTTCTATCGATCATGGAAGCATAATATGGCTAATAATATGAGTTAGATTGATAATAATAAGAGTAATAAATATAGTAATTGTCGTTCTATCGATCATATAAGCATAATATGGCTAATAATATGATTTAGATTGGTAATAATAAGAGTAATAAGTATAGTAATTGTCGTTCTATCGATCATATAAGCATAATATGGCTAATAATATGAGTTAGATTGATAATAATAAGAGTAATAAGTATAGTAATTGTCGTTCTATCGATCATATCTGCACAATATGGTTAATAATACGAGATAGATTAATAGTAATGAGTGTAATAAGTATAGTAATTGTCGTTCTATCGATCATATAAGCATAATATGGCTAATAATATGAATTAGATTGATTATAATAAAAGTAATAAGTATATTAATTGTCGTTCTATCGATCATATAAGCATAATATGGCTAATAATATGAATTAGATTGATAATAATAAGAGTAATAAGTACAGTAATTGTCGTTCTTTCGATCATATAAGCATAATATGGCGAATAATATGATTTAGATTGGTAATAATAAGAGTAATAAGTATAGTAATTGTCGTTCTATCGATCATATAAGCATAATATGGCTTATAATATGAGTTAGATTGGTAATAATAAGAGTAATAAGTATAGTAATTGTCGTTCCATAGATCATATAAGCATAATATGGCTAATAATATGAGTTAGATTGATATTAATAAGAGTAATAAGTACAGTAATTGTCGTTCTTTCGATCATATAAGCATAATATGGCGAATAATATGATTTAGATTGGTAATAATAAGAGTAATAAGTACAGTAATTGTCGTTCTATCGATCATATAAACATAATATGGCTAATAATATGAGTTAGATTGGTAATAATAAGAGTAATAAGTATAGTAATTGCCGTTCTATCGACCATATAAGCATAATATGGTTACTAATATGAGTTAGATTAAAAATAATATGATTAATAAGTATAGTAATTGTCGTTCTATCGACCATGGAAGCATAATATGGCTAATAATATGAGATAGATTGATAATAATAAGAGTAATAAGTATAGTAATTGTCGTTCTATCGATCATATAAGCATAATATGGCTAATAATATGAGTTAGAATGATAATAATAAGAGTAATAAGTATAGTAATTGTCGTTCTATCGATCATATCTGCACAATATGGCCAATAATATGAGTTAGATTAATAGTAATGAGTGTAATAAGTATAGTAATTGTCGTTCTATCGATCATATAAGCATAATATGGCTAATAATATGAGTTAGATTGATAATAATAACAGTAATAAGTATAGTAATTGTCGTTCTATCGATCATGGAAGCATAATATGGCTAATAATATAAGTTAGCTTGATAATAATAAGAGCAATAAGTATAGTAATTGTCGTTCTATGGATCATATAAGCTGTAACGAGGCATATTTTCATTGGGTTGATTGCCTCCTTTTTTTTTGGGTTATGCCTCGTTACGATGATCCTCCCGAATTGCCAGCCCCACTCCTCCGCCCAAGCGGACCACCTCGCCGCTGGGGCAAGTATGAGTGAGCGTGTGTGTGTGTTTTTCTTTTCTTTTTCGTGTGTTTTTTTTTATTTTCTATTTATTTCGGAAGCCACGCTTTTCTTTCCCCCCCCCCCTTTGCTGCCTCCAACCACCACCGGAGCCACCGTTGTCCCTGGTCGCGGAGGAACCTCTCCCTGAGTGACGGAGGCGCTGGATGGGCCCACCAAAGAAGACCCCGGCTGTCCGGTCGCGGTGCCACCCCGTCACCCTCCGCGGGGGCGACCGGCAGCCCACCAACGGGAAACGCCAGGCCTGGGGACGAGCCACCCCCGACTGCCACCTCGAGAGGGCCCCAGGACCTGGCCACCAGACGTCGCAGTGGAATGGCCCATCCTCGACGCCGAAATCCTCGGGGTGGGGGAATACCGCGAACCAGGGAAGAAGAGGATGGAAGAGAGAAGCCAGCGAGCCGCCGCGACGTAAAGTCTCCTTTTGTCGAAAAAAGTTCGAATCTTCCTCTTCTGTCGTTTGCTTTGTCGTGTTTTGCGTCTCTTTTTTTTTTTTGTTAATAGTAGTGCGTTCCGTTTTTATACTGTGTGTCATTTTTGTGTGTGCCTGCGTGGAGTGTGTGTCGCCGCCGCCCCTGTGTGGAATTTTTTTTGTGGAGTCCACCAGCGCAAAAAGGTAGGAGTCATCTCCGTACCCTGTTTATTGTTATTCATTTGCGCGTGGGCGAGGGCGATAGGACCCCTGGCCCCAGTGACGAGGACCCTAGAGGCCGCGGACAGTCTACACGACACTGTCCCCTCTACTTTAGTTCTTTTTCGTTTCGCTGTATTTTGGTATTTAGGACCAACGTCCCCTTGCTGTCCACGACCCCTAAGAGGGCGTGTTCCTTCGCGGGCGAATACCACAGCGTTCTCTTTGTATTTTCCGATCTTTGTACTCGCGCGTACCGTGAGCCCCCGCGCCGCGAAAGCCTCCCTCGCAACTGGCGAGTCGACCCCTTTTCCTCGACCGTTGCTTGTAACGCGTGGGGCCCACGCGAATTCATTTTTTTTCTGTTCTGCTTACGTGGCCTACTTGGAGGCCCGAATAAAAGCACTTTCTATTGGATACGAACTCGCGGGTCTTTTACTAGTTTTTTTCTGACCCCCTCTGATTCCCGCTCCCGACAGAGCAGCCGGAAGGGCGATTACTACGGACGAGTGCATTAGCACTGGCGCCCCATTAAAGAAATCGTCCGTGGGTGTGAGCATCGGTGCGTGGAGGGCCGTTTTCCCTAACTGCCCCCACTCCAGGGAACCCCCTTCGGGTTTTCCCCCACCGATCCGTCACAAAGCATAATATGGCTAATAATATGAATTAGATTGATTATAATAAGAGTAATAAGTATATTAATTGTCGTTCTATCGATCATATAAGCATAATATGGCTAATAAAATGAGTTAGATTGATAATAATAAGAGTAATAAGTATAGTAATTGTCGTTCTATCGATCATATCTGCACAATATGGTTAATAATAAGAGATAGATTAATAGTAATGAGTGTAATAAGTATAGTAATTGTCGTTCTATCGATCATATAAGCATAATATGGCTAATAATATGAATTAGATTGATAATAATAAGAGTAATACGTATAGTAATTGTCGTTCTATCGATCATATAAGCATAATATGGCGAATAATATGATTTAGATTGATAATAATAAGAGTAATAAGTATAGTAATTGTCGTTCTATCGATCATATAAGCATAATATGGCTAATAATATGAGTTAGATTGATATTAATAAGAGAAATAGGTATAGTAATTGTCGTTCTGTGGATCAAATATGCATAATGTGGCTAATAATATGAGTTAGATTGATAATAATAAGAGTAATAAGTATAGTAATTGTCGTTCTATCGATCATATCTGCACAATATGGCCAATAATATGAGTTAGATTAATAGTAATGAGTGTAATAAGTATAGTAATTGTCGTTCTATCGATCATATAAGCATAATATGGCTAATAATATGAGTTAGATTGATAATAATAACAGTAATAAGTATAGTAATTGTGGTTCTATCGACCATGGAAGCATAATATGGCTAATAATATGAGATAGATTGATAATAATAAGAGTAATAAGTATAGTAATTGTCGTTCTATCGATCATGGAAGCATAATATGGCTAATAATATGAGTTAAATTGATAATAATAAGAGTAATAAATATAGTAATTGTCGTTCTTTCGATCATATAAGCATAATATGGCGAATAATATGATTTAGATTGGTAATAATAAGAGTAATAAGTATAGTAATTGTCGTTCTATCGATCATATAAGCATAATATGGCGAATAATATGATTTAGATTGATAATAATAAGAGTAATAAGTATAGTAATTGTCGTTCTATCGATCATATAAGCATAATATGGCTAATAATATGAGTTAGATTGATATTAATAAGAGTAATAAGTACAGTAATTGTCGTTCTTTCGATCATATAAGCATAATATGGCGAATAATATGATTTAGATTGGTAATAATAAGAGTAATAAGTATAGTAATTGTCGTTCTATCGATGATATAAGCATAATATGGCTAATAATATGAGTTAGATTGGTAATAATAAGAGTAATAAGTATAGTAATTGTCGTTCTATCGATCATATAAGCATAATATGGCGAATAATATGATTTAGATTGATAATAATAAGAGTAATAAGTATAGTAATTGTCGTTCTATCGATCATATAAGCATAATATGGATAATAATATGAGTTAGCTTGATAATAATAAGAGTAATAAGTATAGTAATTGTCGTTCTATCGATCATATAAGCATAATATGGCTAATAATATGAGCTAGATTGGTAATAATAAGAGTAATAAGTATAGTAATTGTCGTTCTATCGATCATATAAGCATAATATGGCTAATAATATGAGTTAGATTGATAATAATAAGAGTAATAAGTATAGTAATTGTCGTTCTATCGATCATATCTGCACAATATGGTTAATAATAAGAGATAGATTAATAGTAATGAGTGTAATAAGTATAGTAATTGTCGTTCTATCGACCATGGAAGCATAATATGGCTAATAATATGAGATAGATTGATAATAATAAGAGTAATAAGTATAGTAATTGTCGTTCCATAGATCATATAAGCATAATATGGCTAATAATATGAGTTAGATTGATATTAATAAGAGTAATAAGTACAGTAATTGTCGTTCTTTCGATCATATAAGCATAATATGGCGAATAATATGATTTAGATTGGTAATAATAAGAGTAATAAGTACAGTAATTGTCGTTCTATCGATCATATAAACATAATATGGCTAATAATATGAGTTAGATTGGTAATAATAAGAGTAATAAGTATAGTAATTGCCGTTCTATCGACCATATAAGCATAATATGGTTACTAATATGAGTTAGATTAAAAATAATATGATTAATAAGTATAGTAATTGTCGTTCTATCGACCATGGAAGCATAATATGGCTAATAATATGAGATAGATTGATAATAATAAGAGTAATAAGTATAGTAATTGTCGTTCTATCGATCATATAAGCATAATATGGCTAATAATATGAGTTAGAATGATAATAATAAGAGTAATAAGTATAGTAATTGTCGTTCTATCGATCATATCTGCACAATATGGCCAATAATATGAGTTAGATTAATAGTAATGAGTGTAATAAGTATAGTAATTGTCGTTCTATCGATCATATAAGCATAATATGGCTAATAATATGAGTTAGATTGATACTAATAACAGTAATAAGTATAGTAATTGTCGTTCTATCGATCATATCTGCACAATATGGCCAATAATATGAGTTAGATTAATAGTAATGAGTGTAATAAGTATAGTAATTGTCGTTCTATCGATCATATAAGCATAATATGGCTAATAATATGGGTTAGATTGATACTAATAACAGTAATAAGTATAGTAATTGTCGTTCTATCGATCATGGAAGCATAATATGGCTAATAATATAAGTTAGCTTGATAATAATAAGAGCAATAAGTATAGTAATTGTCGTTCTATGGATCATATAAGCATAATATGGCTAATAATATGAATTAGATTGATTATAATAAGAGTAATAAGTATATTAATTGTCGTTCTATCGATCATATAAGCATAATATGGCTAATAAAATGAGTTAGATTGATAATAATAAGAGTAATAAGTATAGTAATTGTCGTTCTATCGATCATATCTGCACAATATGGTTAATAATAAGAGATAGATTAATAGTAATGAGTGTAATAAGTATAGTAATTGTCGTTCTATCGATCATATAAGCATAATATGGCTAATAATATGAATTAGATTGATAATAATAAGAGTAATACGTATAGTAATTGTCGTTCTATCGATCATATAAGCATAATATGGCGAATAATATGATTTAGATTGATAATAGTAAGAGTAATAAGTATAGTAATTGTCGTTCTATCGATCATATAAGCATAATATGGCTAATAATATGAGTTAGATTGATATTAATAAGAGAAATAGGTATAGTAATTGTCGTTCTATGGATCAAATATGCATAATGTGGCTAATAATATGAGTTAGATTGATAATAATAAGAGTAATAAGTATAGTAATTGTCGTTCTATCGATCATATCTGCACAATATGGCCAATAATATGAGTTAGATTAATAGTAATGAGTGTAATAAGTATAGTAATTGTCGTTCTATCGATCATATAAGCATAATATGGCTAATAATATGAGTTAGATTGATAATAATAACAGTAATAAGTATAGTAATTGTGGTTCTATCGACCATGGAAGCATAATATGGCTAATAATATGAGATAGATTGATAATAATAAGAGTAATAAGTATAGTAATTGTCGTTCTATCGATCATGGAAGCATAATATGGCTAATAATATGAGTTAAATTGATAATAATAAGAGTAATAAATATAGTAATTGTCGTTCTTTCGATCATATAAGCATAATATGGCGAATAATATGATTTAGATTGGTAATAATAAGAGTAATAAGTATAGTAATTGTCGTTCTATCGATCATATAAGCATAATATGGCGAATAATATGATTTAGATTGATAATAATAAGAGTAATAAGTATAGTAATTGTCGTTCTATCGATCATATAAGCATAATATGGATAATAATATGAGTTAGCTTGATAATAATAAGAGTAATAAGTATAGTAATTGTCGTTCTATCGACCATGTAAGCATAATATGGCTAATAATATGAGTTAGATTGATAATAATAAGAGTAATAAGTATAGTAATTGTCGTTCTATCGATCATATAAGCATAATATGGCTAATAATATGAGTTAGATTGATAATAATAAGAGTAATAAGTATAGTAATTGTCGTTCTATCGATCATATCTGCACAATATGGTTAATAATAAGAGATAGATTAATAGTAATGAGTGTAATAAGTATATTAATTGTCGTTCTATCGATCATATAAGCATAATATGGCTAATAATATGAATTAGATTGATAATAATAAGAGTAATAAGTATAGTAATTGTCGTTCTATCGATCATATAAGCATAATATGGCGAATAATATGATTTAGATTGATAATAACAAGAGTAATAAGTATAGTAATTGTCGTTCTATCGACCATGGAAGCATAATATGGCTAATAATATGAGTTAGATTGATAATAATAAGAGTAATAAGTATAGTAATTGTCGTTCTATCGATCATATAAGCATAATATGGCTAATAATATGCGTTAGATTGATAATAATAAGAGTAATAAGTATAGTAATTGCCGTTCTATCGACCATATAAGCATAATATGGTTACTAATATGAGTTAGATTAATAATAATATGATTAATAAGTATAGTAATTGTCGTTCTATCGACCATGGAAGCATAATATGGCTAATAATATGAGATAGATTGATAATAATAAGAGTAATAAGTATAGTAATTGTCGTTCTATCGATCATGGAAGCATAATATGGCTAATAATATGAGTTAAATTGATAATAATAAGAGTAATAAATATAGTAATTGTCGTTCTTTCGATCATATAAGCATAATATGGCGAATAATATGATTTAGATTGGTAATAATAAGAGTAATAAGTATAGTAATTGTCGTTCTATCGATCATATAAGCATAATATGGCGAATAATATGATTTAGATTGATAATAATAAGAGTAATAAGTATAGTAATTGTCGTTCTATCGATCATATAAGCATAATATGGATAATAATATGAGTTAGCTTGATAATAATAAGAGTAATAAGTATAGTAATTGTCGTTCTATCGACCATGTAAGCATAATATGGCTAATAATATGAGTTAGATTGATAATAATAAGAGTAATAAGTATAGTAATTGTCGTTCTATCGATCATATAAGCATAATATGGCTAATAATGTGAGTTAGATTGATAATAATAAGAGTAATAAGTATAGTAATTGTCGTTCTATCGATCATATCTGCACAATATGGTTAATAATAAGAGATAGATTAATAGTAATGAGTGTAATAAGTATATTAATTGTCGTTCTATCGATCATATAAGCATAATATGGCTAATAATATGAATTAGATTGATAATAATAAGAGTAATAAGTATAGTAATTGTCGTTCTATCGATCATATAAGCATAATATGGCGAATAATATGATTTAGATTGATAATAATAAGAGTAATAAGTATAGTAATTGTCGTTCTATCGACCATGGAAGCATAATATGGCTAATAATATGAGTTAGATTGATAATAATAAGAGTAATAAGTATAGTAATTGTCGTTCTATCGATCATATAAGCATAATATGGCTAATAATATGCGTTAGATTGATAATAATAAGAGTAATAAGTATAGTAATTGCCGTTCTATCGACCATATAAGCATAATATGGTTACTAATATGAGTTAGATTAATAATAATATGATTAATAAGTATAGTAATTGTCGTTCTATCGACCATGGAAGCATAATATGGCTAATAATATGAGATAGATTGATAATAATAAGAGTAATATGTATAATAATTGTCGTTCCATCGATCATATAAGCATAATATGGCTAATAATATGAGTTAGATTGATATTAATAAGAGTAATAAGTACAGTAATTGTCGTTCTTTCGATCATATAAGCATAATATGGCGAATAATATGATTTAGATTGGTAATAATAAGAGTAATAAGTATAGTAATTGTCGTTCTATCGATGATATAAGCATAATATGGCTAATAATATGAGTTAGATTGGTAATAATAAGAGTAATAAGTATAGTAATTGTCGTTCTATCGATCATATCTGCACAATATGGTTAATAATATGAGATAGATTAATAGTAATCAGTGTAATAAGTATAGTAATTGTCGTTCTATCGACCATATAAGCATAATATGGTTACTAATATGAGTTAGATTAATAATAATATGATTAATAAGTATAGTAATTGTCGTTCTATCGACCATGGAAGCATAATATGGCTAATAATATGAGATAGATTGATAATAATAAGAGTAATAGGTATAATAATTGTCGTTCCATCGATCATATAAGCATAATATGGCTAATAATATGAGTTAGATTGATATTAATAAGAGTAATAAGTACAGTAATTGTCGTTCTTTCGATCATATAAGCATAATATGGCGAATAATATGATTTAGATTGGTAATAATAAGAGTAATAAGTATAGTAATTGTCGTTCTATCGATGATATAAGCATAATATGGCTAATAATATGAGTTAGATTGGTAATAATAAGAGTAATAAGTATAGTAATTGTCGTTCTATCGATCATATCTGCACAATATGGTTAATAATATGAGATAGATTAATAGTAATCAGTGTAATAAGTATAGTAATTGTCGTTCTATCGACCATATAAGCATAATATGGTTACTAATATGAGTTAGATTAATAATAATATGATTAATAAGTATAGTAATTGCCGTTCTATCGACCATATAAGCATAATATGGTTACTAATATGAGTTAGATTAATAATAATATGATTAATAAGTATAGTAATTGTCGTTCTATCGATCATGGAAGCATAATATGGCTAATAATATGAGTTAGATTGATAATAATAAGAGTAATAAATATAGTAATTGTCGTTCTATCGATCATATAAGCATAATATGGCTAATAATATGATTTAGATTGGTAATAATAAGAGTAATAAGTATAGTAATTGTCGTTCTATCGATCATATAAGCATAATATGGCTAATAATATGAGTTAGATTGATAATAATAAGAGTAATAAGTATAGTAATTGTCGTTCTATCGATCATATCTGCACAATATGGTTAATAATACGAGATAGATTAATAGTAATGAGTGTAATAAGTATAGTAATTGTCGTTCTATCGATCATATAAGCATAATATGGCTAATAATATGAATTAGATTGATTATAATAAAAGTAATAAGTATATTAATTGTCGTTCTATCGATCATATAAGCATAATATGGCTAATAATATGAATTAGATTGATAATAATAAGAGTAATAAGTACAGTAATTGTCGTTCTTTCGATCATATAAGCATAATATGGCGAATAATATGATTTAGATTGGTAATAATAAGAGTAATAAGTATAGTAATTGTCGTTCTATCGATCATATAAGCATAATATGGCTTATAATATGAGTTAGATTGGTAATAATAAGAGTAATAAGTATAGTAATTGTCGTTCCATAGATCATATAAGCATAATATGGCTAATAATATGAGTTAGATTGATATTAATAAGAGTAATAAGTACAGTAATTGTCGTTCTTTCGATCATATAAGCATAATATGGCGAATAATATGATTTAGATTGGTAATAATAAGAGTAATAAGTACAGTAATTGTCGTTCTATCGATCATATAAACATAATATGGCTAATAATATGAGTTAGATTGGTAATAATAAGAGTAATAAGTATAGTAATTGCCGTTCTATCGACCATATAAGCATAATATGGTTACTAATATGAGTTAGATTAAAAATAATATGATTAATAAGTATAGTAATTGTCGTTCTATCGACCATGGAAGCATAATATGGCTAATAATATGAGATAGATTGATAATAATAAGAGTAATAAGTATAGTAATTGTCGTTCTATCGATCATATAAGCATAATATGGCTAATAATATGAGTTAGAATGATAATAATAAGAGTAATAAGTATAGTAATTGTCGTTCTATCGATCATATCTGCACAATATGGCCAATAATATGAGTTAGATTAATAGTAATGAGTGTAATAAGTATAGTAATTGTCGTTCTATCGATCATATAAGCATAATATGGCTAATAATATGAGTTAGATTGATAATAATAACAGTAATAAGTATAGTAATTGTCGTTCTATCGATCATGGAAGCATAATATGGCTAATAATATAAGTTAGCTTGATAATAATAAGAGCAATAAGTATAGTAATTGTCGTTCTATGGATCATATAAGCTGTAACGAGGCATATTTTCATTGGGTTGATTGCCTCCTTTTTTTTTGGGTTATGCCTCGTTACGATGATCCTCCCGAATTGCCAGCCCCACTCCTCCGCCCAAGCGGACCACCTCGCCGCTGGGGCAAGTATGAGTGAGCGTGTGTGTGTGTTTTTCTTTTCTTTTTCGTGTGTTTTTTTTTATTTTCTATTTATTTCGGAAGCCAC
Source organism: Megachile rotundata (assembly GCF_050947335.1). Lineage (NCBI taxonomy): Eukaryota > Metazoa > Arthropoda > Insecta > Hymenoptera > Megachilidae > Megachile > Megachile rotundata. The sequence continues at coordinate 76,831 of NW_027473895.1, forward strand.
GCTTTTCTTTCCCCCCCCCCCTTTGCTGCCTCCAACCACCACCGGAGCCACCGTTGTCCCTGGTCGCGGAGGAACCTCTCCCTGAGTGACGGAGGCGCTGGATGGGCCCACCAAAGAAGACCCCGGCTGTCCGGTCGCGGTGCCACCCCGTCACCCTCCGCGGGGGCGACCGGCAGCCCACCAACGGGAAACGCCAGGCCTGGGGACGAGCCACCCCCGACTGCCACCTCGAGAGGGCCCCAGGACCTGGCCACCAGACGTCGCAGTGGAATGGCCCATCCTCGACGCCGAAATCCTCGGGGTGGGGGAATACCGCGAACCAGGGAAGAAGAGGATGGAAGAGAGAAGCCAGCGAGCCGCCGCGACGTAAAGTCTCCTTTTGTCGAAAAAAGTTCGAATCTTCCTCTTCTGTCGTTTGCTTTGTCGTGTTTTGCGTCTCTTTTTTTTTTTTGTTAATAGTAGTGCGTTCCGTTTTTATACTGTGTGTCATTTTTGTGTGTGCCTGCGTGGAGTGTGTGTCGCCGCCGCCCCTGTGTGGAATTTTTTTTGTGGAGTCCACCAGCGCAAAAAGGTAGGAGTCATCTCCGTACCCTGTTTATTGTTATTCATTTGCGCGTGGGCGAGGGCGATAGGACCCCTGGCCCCAGTGACGAGGACCCTAGAGGCCGCGGACAGTCTACACGACACTGTCCCCTCTACTTTAGTTCTTTTTCGTTTCGCTGTATTTTGGTATTTAGGACCAACGTCCCCTTGCTGTCCACGACCCCTAAGAGGGCGTGTTCCTTCGCGGGCGAATACCACAGCGTTCTCTTTGTATTTTCCGATCTTTGTACTCGCGCGTACCGTGAGCCCCCGCGCCGCGAAAGCCTCCCTCGCAACTGGCGAGTCGACCCCTTTTCCTCGACCGTTGCTTGTAACGCGTGGGGCCCACGCGAATTCATTTTTTTTCTGTTCTGCTTACGTGGCCTACTTGGAGGCCCGAATAAAAGCACTTTCTATTGGATACGAACTCGCGGGTCTTTTACTAGTTTTTTTCTGACCCCCTCTGATTCCCGCTCCCGACAGAGCAGCCGGAAGGGCGATTACTACGGACGAGTGCATTAGCACTGGCGCCCCATTAAAGAAATCGTCCGTGGGTGTGAGCATCGGTGCGTGGAGGGCCGTTTTCCCTAACTGCCCCCACTCCAGGGAACCCCCTTCGGGTTTTCCCCCACCGATCCGTCACAAAGCATAATATGGCTAATAATATGAATTAGATTGATTATAATAAGAGTAATAAGTATATTAATTGTCGTTCTATCGATCATATAAGCATAATATGGCTAATAAAATGAGTTAGATTGATAATAATAAGAGTAATAAGTATAGTAATTGTCGTTCTATCGATCATATCTGCACAATATGGTTAATAATAAGAGATAGATTAATAGTAATGAGTGTAATAAGTATAGTAATTGTCGTTCTATCGATCATATAAGCATAATATGGCTAATAATATGAATTAGATTGATAATAATAAGAGTAATACGTATAGTAATTGTCGTTCTATCGATCATATAAGCATAATATGGCGAATAATATGATTTAGATTGATAATAATAAGAGTAATAAGTATAGTAATTGTCGTTCTATCGATCATATAAGCATAATATGGCTAATAATATGAGTTAGATTGATATTAATAAGAGAAATAGGTATAGTAATTGTCGTTCTGTGGATCAAATATGCATAATGTGGCTAATAATATGAGTTAGATTGATAATAATAAGAGTAATAAGTATAGTAATTGTCGTTCTATCGATCATATCTGCACAATATGGCCAATAATATGAGTTAGATTAATAGTAATGAGTGTAATAAGTATAGTAATTGTCGTTCTATCGATCATATAAGCATAATATGGCTAATAATATGAGTTAGATTGATAATAATAACAGTAATAAGTATAGTAATTGTGGTTCTATCGACCATGGAAGCATAATATGGCTAATAATATGAGATAGATTGATAATAATAAGAGTAATAAGTATAGTAATTGTCGTTCTATCGATCATGGAAGCATAATATGGCTAATAATATGAGTTAAATTGATAATAATAAGAGTAATAAATATAGTAATTGTCGTTCTTTCGATCATATAAGCATAATATGGCGAATAATATGATTTAGATTGGTAATAATAAGAGTAATAAGTATAGTAATTGTCGTTCTATCGATCATATAAGCATAATATGGCGAATAATATGATTTAGATTGATAATAATAAGAGTAATAAGTATAGTAATTGTCGTTCTATCGATCATATAAGCATAATATGGCTAATAATATGAGTTAGATTGATATTAATAAGAGTAATAAGTACAGTAATTGTCGTTCTTTCGATCATATAAGCATAATATGGCGAATAATATGATTTAGATTGGTAATAATAAGAGTAATAAGTATAGTAATTGTCGTTCTATCGATGATATAAGCATAATATGGCTAATAATATGAGTTAGATTGGTAATAATAAGAGTAATAAGTATAGTAATTGTCGTTCTATCGATCATATCTGCACAATATGGTTAATAATATGAGATAGATTAATAGTAATCAGTGTAATAAGTATAGTAATTGTCGTTCTATCGACCATATAAGCATAATATGGTTACTAATATGAGTTAGATTAATAATAATATGATTAATAAGTATAGTAATTGCCGTTCTATCGACCATATAAGCATAATATGGTTACTAATATGAGTTAGATTAATAATAATATGATTAATAAGTATAGTAATTGTCGTTCTATCGATCATGGAAGCATAATATGGCTAATAATATGAGTTAGATTGATAATAATAAGAGTAATAAATATAGTAATTGTCGTTCTATCGATCATATAAGCATAATATGGCTAATAATATGATTTAGATTGGTAATAATAAGAGTAATAAGTATAGTAATTGTCGTTCTATCGATCATATAAGCATAATATGGCTAATAATATGAGTTAGATTGATAATAATAAGAGTAATAAGTATAGTAATTGTCGTTCTATCGATCATATCTGCACAATATGGTTAATAATACGAGATAGATTAATAGTAATGAGTGTAATAAGTATAGTAATTGTCGTTCTATCGATCATATAAGCATAATATGGCTAATAATATGAATTAGATTGATTATAATAAAAGTAATAAGTATATTAATTGTCGTTCTATCGATCATATAAGCATAATATGGCTAATAATATGAATTAGATTGATAATAATAAGAGTAATAAGTACAGTAATTGTCGTTCTTTCGATCATATAAGCATAATATGGCGAATAATATGATTTAGATTGGTAATAATAAGAGTAATAAGTATAGTAATTGTCGTTCTATCGATCATATAAGCATAATATGGCTTATAATATGAGTTAGATTGGTAATAATAAGAGTAATAAGTATAGTAATTGTCGTTCTATCGATCATATCTGCACAATATGGTTAATAATATGAGATAGATTAATAGTAATGAGTGTAATAAGTATAGTAATTGTCGTTCTATCGATCATATAAGCATAATATGGCGAATAATATGATTTAGATTGGTAATAATAAGAGTAATAAGTATAGTAATTGTCGTTCTATCGATCATATCTGCACAATATGGTAAATAATATGAGATAGATTAATAGTAATGAGTGTAATAAGTATAGTAATTGTCGTTCTATCGATCATATAAGCATAATATGGCTAATAATATGAATTAGATTGATTATAATAAAAGTAATAAGTATATTAATTGTCGTTCTATCGATCATATAAGCTTAATATGGCTAATAATATGAATTAGATTGATAATAATAAGAGTAATAAGTACAGTAATTGTCGTTCTTTCGATCATATAAGCATAATATGGCGAATAATATGATTTAGATTGGTAATAATAAGAGTAATAAGTATAGTAATTGTCGTTCTATCGATCATATAAGCATAATATGGCTAATAATATGAGCTAGATTGGTAATAATAAGAGTAATAAGTATAGTAATTGTCGTTCTATCGATCATATAAGCATAATATGGCTAATAATATGAGTTAGATTGATAATAATAAGAGTAATAAGTATAGTAATTGTCGTTCTATCGATCATATCTGCACAATATGGTTAATAATAAGAGATAGATTAATAGTAATGAGTGTAATAAGTATAGTAATTGTCGTTCTATCGACCATGGAAGCATAATATGGCTAATAATATGAGATAGATTGATAATAATAAGAGTAATAAGTATAGTAATTGTCGTTCCATAGATCATATAAGCATAATATGGCTAATAATATGAGTTAGATTGATATTAATAAGAGTAATAAGTACAGTAATTGTCGTTCTTTCGATCATATAAGCATAATATGGCGAATAATATGATTTAGATTGGTAATAATAAGAGTAATAAGTACAGTAATTGTCGTTCTATCGATCATATAAGCATAATATGGCTAATAATATGAGTTAGATTGGTAATAATAAGAGTAATAAGTATAGTAATTGCCGTTCTATCGACCATATAAGCATAATATGGTTACTAATATGAGTTAGATTAAAAATAATATGATTAATAAGTATAGTAATTGTCGTTCTATCGACCATGGAAGCATAATATGGCTAATAATATGAGATAGATTGATAATAATAAGAGTAATAAGTATAGTAATTGTCGTTCTATCGATGATATAAGCATAATATGGCTAATAATATGAGTTAGATTGGTAATAATAAGAGTAATAAGTATAGTAATTGTCGTTCTATCGATCATATCTGCACAATATGGTTAATAATATGAGATAGATTAATAGTAATCAGTGTAATAAGTATAGTAATTGTCGTTCTATCGATCATATAAGCATAATATGGCGAATAATATGATTTAGATTGATAATAATAAGAGTAATAAGTATAGTAATTGTCGTTCTATCGATCATATAAGCATAATATGGATAATAATAAGAGTTAGCTTGATAATAATAAGAGTAATAAGTATAGTAATTGTCGTTCTATCGACCATGGAAGCATAATATGGCTAATAATATGAGTTAGATTGATAATAATAAGAGTAATAAGTATAGTAATTGTCGTTCTATCGATCATATCTGCACAATATGGTTAATAATAAGAGATAGATTAATAGTAATGAGTGTAATAAGTATAGTAATTGTCGTTCTCTCGATCATATAAGCATAATATGGCTAATAATATGAATTAGATTGATAATAATAAGAGTAATAAGTATAGTAATTGCCGTTCTATCGACCATATAAGCATAATATGGTTACTAATATGAGTTAGATTAATAATAATATGATTAATAAGTATAGTAATTGTCGTTCTATCGACCATGGAAGCATAATATGGCTAATAATATGAGATAGATTGATAATAATAAGGGTAATAGGTATAATAATTGTCGTTCCATCGATCATATAAGCATAATATGGCTAATAATATGAGTTAGATTGATATTAATAAGAGTAATAAGTACAGTAATTGTCGTTCTTTCGATCATATAAGCATAATATTGCGAATAATATGATTTAGATTGGTAATAATAAGAGTAATAAGTACAGTAATTGTCGTTCTATCGATCATATCTGCACAATATGGTTAATAATAAGAGATAGATTAATAGTAATGAGTGTAATAAGTATAGTAATTGTCGTTCTATCGATCATATAAGCATAATGTGGCTAATAATATGATTTAGATTGATAATAATAAGAGTAATAAGTATAGTAATTGTCGTTCTATCGATCATATAAGCATAATATGGATAATAATATGAGTTAGCTTGATAATAATAAGAGTAATAAGTATAGTAATTGTCGTTCTATCGACCATGTAAGCATAATATGGCGAATAGTATGATTTAGATTGATAATAATAAGAGTAATAAGTATAGTAATTGTCGTTCTATCGATCATATAAGCATAATATGGATAATAATACGAGTTAGCTTGATAATAATAAGAGTAATAAGTATAGTAATTGTCGTTCTATCGACCATGGAAGCATAATATGGCTAATAATATGAGTTAGATTGATAATAATAAGAGTAATAAGTATAGTAATTGTCGTTCTATCGATCATATAAGCATAATGTGGCTAATAATATGAATTAGATTGATAATAATAAGAGTAATAAGTATAGTAATTGTCGTTCTATCGATCATATAAGCATAATATGGCGAATAATATGATTTAGAGTGATAATAATAAGAGTAATAAGTATAGTAATTGTTCGTTCTATCGATCATATAAGCATAATATGGCTAATAATATGAGTTAGATTGATATTAATAAGAGAAATAGGTATAGTAATTGTCGTTCTATGGATCAAATATGCATAATATGGCTAATAATATGAGATGGATTGATAATAATATGATTAATAAGTATAGTAATTGTCGTTCTATCGACCATGGAAGCATAATATGGCTAATAATATGAGATAGATTGATAATAATAAGAGTAATAGGTATAATAATTGTCGTTCCATCGATCATATAAGCATAATATGGCTAATAATATGAGTTAGATTGATAATAATAAGAGTTATAAGTATAGTAATTGTCGTTCTATCGATAATATAAGCATAATATGGCGAATAATATGATTTAGATTGATAATAATAAGAGTAATAAGTATAGTAATTGTCGTTCTATCGATCATATAAGCATAATATGGATAATAATATGAGTTAGCTTGATAATAATAAGAGTAATAAGTATAGTAATTGTCGTTCTATCGACCATGTAGGCATAATATGGCTAATAATATGAGTTAGATTGATAATAATAAGAGTAATAAGTATAGTAATTGTCGTTCTATCGATCATATAAGCATAATATGGCTAATAATATGAGTTAGATTGATAATAATAAGAGTAATAAGTATAGTAATTGTCGTTCTATCGATCATATCTGCACAATATGGTTAATAATAAGAGATAGATTAATAGTAATGAGTGTAATAAGTATATTAATTGTCGTTCTATCGATCATATAAGCATAATATGGCTAATAATATGAATTAGATTGATAATAATAAGAGTAATAAGTATAGTAATTGTCGTTCCATCGATCATATAAGCATAATATGGCGAATAATATGAATTAGATTGATAATAATAAGAGTAATAAGTATAGTAATTGTCGTTCCATCGATCATATAAGCATAATATGGCGAATAATATGATTTAGATTGATAATAATAAGAGTAATAAGTATAGTAATTGTCGTTCTATCGATCATATAAGCATAATATGGCTAATAATATGAGTTAGATTGATAATAATAAGAGTAATAAGTATAGTAATTGTCGTTCTATCGATCATATAAGCATAATATGGCTAATAATATGAGTTAGATTGGTAATAATAAGAGTAATAAGTATAGTAATTGTCGTTCTATCGATCATATCTGCACAATATGGTTAATAATAAGAGATAGATTAATAGTAATGAGTGTAATAAGTATAGTAATTGTCGTTCTATCGATCATATAAGCATAATATGGCTAATAATATGAATTAGATTGATAATAATAAGAGTAATAAGTATAGTAATTGTCGTTCTATCGATCATATAAGCATAATATGGCGAATAATATGATTTAGATTGATAATAATAAGAGTAATAAGTATAGTAATTGTCGTTCTATCGACCATGGAAGCATAATATGGCTAATAATATGAGTTAGATTGATAATAATAAGAGTAATAAGTATAGTAATTGTTGTTCTATCGATCATATAAGCATAATATGGCTAATAATATGAGTTAGATTGATAATAATAAGAGTAATAAGTATAGTAATTGCCGTTCTATCGACCATATAAGCATAATATGGCGAATAATATGATTTAGATTGGTAATAATAAGAGTAATAAGTATAGTAATTGTCGTTCTATCGATCATATAAGCATAATATGGATAATAATATGAGTTAGCTTGATAATAATAAGAGTAATAAGTATAGTAATTGTCGTTCTATCGACCATGTAGGCATAATATGGCTAATAATATGAGTTAGATTGATAATAATAAGAGTAATAAGTATAGTAATTGTCGTTCTATCGATCATATAAGCATAATATGGCTAATAATATGAGTTAGATTGATAATAATAAGAGTAATAAGTATAGTAATTGTCGTTCTATCGATCATATCTGCACAATATGGTTAATAATAAGAGATAGATTAATAGTAATGAGTGTAATAAGTATATTAGTTGTCGTTCTATCGATCATATAAGCATAATATGGCTAATAATATGAATTAGATTGATAATAATAAGAGTAATAAGTATAGTAATTGTCGTTCCATCGATCATATAAGCATAATATGGCGAATAATATGAATTAGATTGATAATAATAAGAGTAATAAGTATAGTAATTGTCGTTCCATCGATCATATAAGCATAATATGGCGAATAATATGATTTAGATTGATAATAATAAGAGTAATAAGTATAGTAATTGTCGTTCTATCGATCATATAAGCATAATATGGCTAATAATATGAGTTAGATTGATAATAATAAGAGTAATAAGTATAGTAATTGTCGTTCTATCGATCATATAAGCATAATATGGCTAATAATATGAGTTAGATTGGTAATAATAAGAGTAATAAGTATAGTAATTGTCGTTCTATCGATCATATCTGCACAATATGGTTAATAATAAGAGATAGATTAATAGTAATGAGTGTAATAAGTATAGTAATTGTCGTTCTATCGATCATATAAGCATAATATGGCTAATAATATGAATTAGATTGATAATAATAAGAGTAATAAGTATAGTAATTGTCGTTCTATCGATCATATAAGCATAATATGGCGAATAATATGATTTAGATTGATAATAATAAGAGTAATAAGTATAGTAATTGTCGTTCTATCGACCATGGAAGCATAATATGGCTAATAATATGAGTTAGATTGATAATAATAAGAGTAATAAGTATAGTAATTGTCGTTCTATCGATCATATAAGCATAATATGGCTAATAATATGAGTTAGATTGATAATAATAAGAGTAATAAGTATAGTAATTGCCGTTCTATCGACCATATAAGCATAATATGGTTACTAATATGAGTTAGATTAATAATAATATGATTAATAAGTATAGTAATTGTCGTTCTATCGACCATGGAAGCATAATATGGCTAATAATATGAGATAGATTGATAATAATAAGAGTAATAGGTATAATAATTGTCGTTCCATCGATCATATAAGCATAATATGGCTAATAATATGAGTTAGATTGATATTAATAAGAGTAATAAGTACAGTAATTGTCGTTCTTTCGATCATATAAGCATAATATGGCGAATAATATGATTTAGATTGGTAATAATAAGAGTAATAAGTATAGTAATTGTCGTTCTATCGATGATATAAGCATAATATGGCTAATAATATGAGTTAGATTGGTAATAATAAGAGTAATAAGTATAGTAATTGTCGTTCTATCGATCATATCTGCACAATATGGTTAATAATATGAGATAGATTAATAGTAATCAGTGTAATAAGTATAGTAATTGTCGTTCTATCGATCATATAAGCATAATATGGCGGATAATATGATTTAGATTGATAATAATAAGAGTAATAAGTATAGTAATTGTCGTTCTATCGATCATATAAGCATAATATGGATAATAATAAGAGTTAGCTTGATAATAATAAGAGTAATAAGTATAGTAATTGTCGTTCTATCGACCATGGAAGCATAATATGGCTAATAATATGAGTTAGATTGATAATAATAAGAGTAATAAGTATAGTAATTGTCGTTCTATCGATCATATCTGCACAATATGGTTAATAATAAGAGATAGATTAATAGTAATGAGTGTAATAAGTATAGTAATTGTCGTTCTCTCGATCATATAAGCATAATATGGCTAATAATATGAATTAGATTGATAATAATAAGAGTAATAAGTATAGTAATTGCCGTTCTATCGACCATATAAGCATAATATGGTTACTAATATGAGTTAGATTAATAATAATATGATTAATAAGTATAGTAATTGTCGTTCTATCGACCATGGAAGCATAATATGGCTAATAATATGAGATAGATTGATAATAATAAGGGTAATAGGTATAATAATTGTCGTTCCATCGATCATATAAGCATAATATGGCTAATAATATGAGTTAGATTGATATTAATAAGAGTAATAAGTACAGTAATTGTCGTTCTTTCGATCATATAAGCATAATATTGCGAATAATATGATTTAGATTGGTAATAATAAGAGTAATAAGTACAGTAATTGTCGTTCTATCGATCATATCTGCACAATATGGTTAATAATAAGAGATAGATTAATAGTAATGAGTGTAATAAGTATAGTAATTGTCGTTCTATCGATCATATAAGCATAATGTGGCTAATAATATGAATTAGATTGATAATAATAAGAGTAATAAGTATAGTAATTGTCGTTCTATCGATCATATAAGCATAATATGGCGAATAATATGATTTAGAGTGATAATAATAAGAGTAATAAGTATAGTAATTGTTCGTTCTATCGATCATATAAGCATAATATGGCTAATAATATGAGTTAGATTGATATTAATAAGAGAAATAGGTATAGTAATTGTCGTTCTATGGATCAAATATGCATAATATGGCTAATAATATGAGATGGATTGATAATAATATGATTAATAAGTATAGTAATTGTCGTTCTATCGACCATGGAAGCATAATATGGCTAATAATATGAGATAGATTGATAATAATAAGAGTAATAGGTATAATAATTGTCGTTCCATCGATCATATAAGCATAATATGGCTAATAATATGAGTTAGATTGATAATAATAAGAGTAATAAGTATAGTAATTGTCGTTCTATCGATAATATAAGCATAATATGGCGAATAATATGATTTAGATTGATAATAGTAAGAGTAATAAGTATAGTAATTGTCGTTCTTTCGATCATATAAGCATAATATGGATAATAATATGAGTTAGCTTGATAATAATAAGAGTAATAAGTATAGTAATTGTCGTTCTATCGACCATGTAGGCATAATATGGCTAATAATATGAGTTAGATTGATAATAATAAGAGTAATAAGTATAGTAATTGTCGTTCTATCGATCATATAAGCATAATATGGCTAATAATATGAGTTAGATTGATAATAATAAGAGTAATAAGTATAGTAATTGTCGTTCTATCGATCATATCTGCACAATATGGTTAATAATAAGAGATAGATTAATAGTAATGAGTGTAATAAGTATATTAATTGTCGTTCTATCGATCATATAAGCATAATATGGCTAATAATATGAATTAGATTGATAATAATAAGAGTAATAAGTATAGTAATTGTCGTTCCATCGATCATATAAGCATAATATGGCGAATAATATGAATTAGATTGATAATAATAAGAGTAATAAGTATAGTAATTGTCGTTCTATCGACCATGGAAGCATAATATGGCTAATAATATGAGTTAGATTGATAATAATAAGAGTAATAAGTATAGTAATTGTCGTTCTATCGATCATATAAGCATAATATGGCTAATAATATGAGTTAGATTGATAATAATAAGAGTAATAAGTATAGTAATTGTCGTTCTATCGATCATATAAGCATAATATGGCTAATAATATGAGTTAGATTGGTAATAATAAGAGTAATAAGTATAGTAATTGTCGTTCTATCGATCATATCTGCACAATATGGTTAATAATAAGAGATAGATTAATAGTAATGAGTGTAATAAGTATAGTAATTGTCGTTCTATCGATCATATAAGCATAATATGGCTAATAATATGAATTAGATTGATAATAATAAGAGTAATAAGTATAGTAATTGTCGTTCTATCGATCATATAAGCATAATATGGCGAATAATATGATTTAGATTGATAATAATAAGAGTAATAAGTATAGTAATTGTCGTTCTATCGACCATGGAAGCATAATATGGCTAATAATATGAGTTAGATTGATAATAATAAGAGTAATAAGTATAGTAATTGTCGTTCTATCGATCATATAAGCATAATATGGCTAATAATATGAGTTAGATTGATAATAATAAGAGTAATAAGTATAGTAATTGCCGTTCTATCGACCATATAAGCATAATATGGTTACTAATATGAGTTAGATTAATAATAATATGATTAATAAGTATAGTAATTGTCGTTCTATCGACCATGGAAGCATAATATGGCTAATAATATGAGATAGATTGATAATAATAAGAGTAATAGGTATAATAATTGTCGTTCCATCGATCATATAAGCATAATATGGCTAATAATATGAGTTAGATTGATATTAATAAGAGTAATAAGTACAGTAATTGTCGTTCTTTCGATCATATAAGCATAATATGGCGAATAATATGATTTAGATTGGTAATAATAAGAGTAATAAGTATAGTAATTGTCGTTCTATCGATGATATAAGCATAATATGGCTAATAATATGAGTTAGATTGGTAATAATAAGAGTAATAAGTATAGTAATTGTCGTTCTATCGATCATATCTGCACAATATGGTTAATAATATGAGATAGATTAATAGTAATCAGTGTAATAAGTATAGTAATTGTCGTTCTATCGATCATATAAGCATAATATGGCGAATAATATGATTTAGATTGATAATAATAAGAGTAATAAGTATAGTAATTGTCGTTCTATCGATCATATAAGCATAATATGGATAATAATAAGAGTTAGCTTGATAATAATAAGAGTAATAAGTATAGTAATTGTCGTTCTATCGACCATGGAAGCATAATATGGCTAATAATATGAGTTAGATTGATAATAATAAGAGCAATAAGTATAGTAATTGTCGTTCTATCGATCATATCTGCACAATATGGTTAATAATAAGAGATAGATTAATAGTAATGAGTGTAATAAGTATAGTAATTGTCGTTCTCTCGATCATATAAGCATAATATGGCTAATAATATGAATTAGATTGATAATAATAAGAGTAATAAGTATAGTAATTGCCGTTCTATCGACCATATAAGCATAATATGGTTACTAATATGAGTTAGATTAATAATAATATGATTAATAAGTATAGTAATTGTCGTTCTATCGACCATGGAAGCATAATATGGCTAATAATATGAGATAGATTGATAATAATAAGGGTAATAGGTATAATAATTGTCGTTCCATCGATCATATAAGCATAATATGGCTAATAATATGAGTTAGATTGATATTAATAAGAGTAATAAGTACAGTAATTGTCGTTCTTTCGATCATATAAGCATAATATTGCGAATAATATGATTTAGATTGGTAATAATAAGAGTAATAAGTACAGTAATTGTCGTTCTATCGATCATATCTGCACAATATGGTTAATAATAAGAGATAGATTAATAGTAATGAGTGTAATAAGTATAGTAATTGTCGTTCTATCGATCATATAAGCATAATGTGGCTAATAATATGATTTAGATTGATAATAATAAGAGTAATAAGTATAGTAATTGTCGTTCTATCGATCATATAAGCATAATATGGATAATAATATGAGTTAGCTTGATAATAATAAGAGTAATAAGTATAGTAATTGTCGTTCTATCGACCATGTAAGCATAATATGGCTAATAATATGAGTTAGATTGATAATAATAAGAGTAATAAGTATAGTAATTGTCGTTCTATCGATCATATAAGCATAATATGGCTAATAATATGAGTTAGATTGGTAATAATAAGAGTAATAAGTATAGTAATTGTCGTTCTATCGATCATATCTGCACAATATGGTTAATAATATGAGATAGATTAATAGTAATGAGTGTAATAAGTATAGTAATTGTCGTTCTATCGATCATATAAGCATAATATGGCGAATAATATGATTTAGATTGATAATAATAAGAGTAATAAGTATAGTAATTGTCGTTCTATCGATCATATAAGCATAATATGGATAATAATATGAGTTAGCTTGATAATAATAAGAGTAATAAGTATAGTAATTGTCGTTCTATCGACCATGTAAGCATAATATGGCTAATAATATGAGTTAGATTGATAATAATAAGAGTAATAAGTATAGTAATTGTCGTTCTATCGATCATATAAGCATAATATGGCTAATAATATGAGTTAGATTGATAATAATAAGAGTAATAAGTATAGTAATTGTCGTTCTATCGATCATATCTGCACAATATGGTTAATAATAAGAGATAGATTAATAGTAATGAGTGTAATAAGTATATTAATTGTCGTTCTATCGATCATATAAGCATAATATGGCTAATAATATGAATTAGATTGATAATAATAAGAGTAATAAGTATAGTAATTGTCGTTCCATCGATCATATAAGCATAATATGGCGAATAATATGAATTAGATTGATAATAATAAGAGTAATAAGTATAGTAATTGTCGTTCCATCGATCATATAAGCATAATATGGCGAATAATATGATTTAGATTGATAATAATAAGAGTAATAAGTATAGTAATTGTCGTTCTATCGATCATATAAGCATAATATGGCTAATAATATGAGTTAGATTGATAATAATAAGAGTAATAAGTATAGTAATTGTCGTTCTATCGATCATATAAGCATAATATGGCTAATAATATGAGTTAGATTGGTAATAATAAGAGTAATAAGTATAGTAATTGTCGTTCTATCGATCATATCTGCACAATATGGTTAATAATAAGAGATAGATTAATAGTAATGAGTGTAATAAGTATAGTAATTGTCGTTCTATCGATCATATAAGCATAATATGGCTAATAATATGAATTAGATTGATAATAATAAGAGTAATAAGTACAGTAATTGTCGTTCTTTCGATCATATAAGCATAATATTGCGAATAATATGATTTAGATTGGTAATAATAAGAGTAATAAGTACAGTAATTGTCGTTCTATCGATCATATCTGCACAATATGGTTAATAATAAGAGATAGATTAATAGTAATGAGTGTAATAAGTATAGTAATTGTCGTTCTATCGATCATATAAGCATAATATGGCGAATAATATGATTTAGAGTGATAATAATAAGAGTAATAAGTATAGTAATTGTTCGTTCTATCGATCATATAAGCATAATATGGCTAATAATATGAGTTAGATTGATATTAATAAGAGAAATAGGTATAGTAATTGTCGTTCTATGGATCAAATATGCATAATATGGCTAATAATATGAGATGGATTGATAATAATATGATTAATAAGTATAGTAATTGTCGTTCTATCGACCATGGAAGCATAATATGGCTAATAATATGAGATAGATTGATAATAATAAGAGTAATAGGTATAATAATTGTCGTTCCATCGATCATATAAGCATAATATGGCTAATAATATGAGTTAGATTGATAATAATAAGAGTAATAAGTATAGTAATTGTCGTTCTATCGATAATATAAGCATAATATGGCGAATAATATGATTTAGATTGATAATAATAAGAGTAATAAGTAGAGTAATTGTCGTTCTATCGATCATATAAGCATAATATGGATAATAATATGAGTTAGCTTGATAATAATAAGAGTAATAAGTATAGTAATTGTCGTTCTATCGACCATGTAGGCATAATATGGCTAATAATATGAGTTAGATTGATAATAATAAGAGTAATAAGTATAGTAATTGTCGTTCTATCGATCATATAAGCATAATATGGCTAATAATATGAGTTAGATTGATAATAATAAGAGTAATAAGTATAGTAATTGTCGTTCTATCGATCATATCTGCACAATATGGTTAATAATAAGAGATAGATTAATAGTAATGAGTGTAATAAGTATATTAATTGTCGTTCTATCGATCATATAAGCATAATATGGCTAATAATATGAATTAGATTGATAATAATAAGAGTAATAAGTATAGTAATTGTCGTTCCATCGATCATATAAGCATAATATGGCGAATAATATGAATTAGATTGATAATAATAAGAGTAATAAGTATAGTAATTGTCGTTCCATCGATCATATAAGCATAATATGGCGAATAATATGATTTAGATTGATAATAATAAGAGTAATAAGTATAGTAATTGTCGTTCTATCGATCATATAAGCATAATATGGCTAATAATATGAGTTAGATTGATAATAATAAGAGTAATAAGTATAGTAATTGTCGTTCTATCGATCATATAAGCATAATATGGCTAATAATATGAGTTAGATTGGTAATAATAAGAGTAATAAGTATAGTAATTGTCGTTCTATCGATCATATCTGCACAATATGGTTAATAATAAGAGATAGATTAATAGTAATGAGTGTAATAAGTATAGTAATTGTCGTTCTATCGATCATATAAGCATAATATGGCTAATAATATGAATTAGATTGATAATAATAAGAGTAATAAGTATAGTAATTGTCGTTCTATCGATCATATAAGCATAATATGGCGAATAATATGATTTAGATTGATAATAATAAGAGTAATAAGTATAGTAATTGTCGTTCTATCGACCATGGAAGCATAATATGGCTAATAATATGAGTTAGATTGATAATAATAAGAGTAATAAGTATAGTAATTGTCGTTCTATCGATCATATAAGCATAATATGGCTAATAATATGAGTTAGATTGATAATAATAAGAGTAATAAGTATAGTAATTGCCGTTCTATCGACCATATAAGCATAATATGGTTACTAATATGAGTTAGATTAATAATAATATGATTAATAAGTATAGTAATTGTCGTTCTATCGACCATGGAAGCATAATATGGCTAATAATATGAGATAGATTGATAATAATAAGAGTAATAGGTATAATAATTGTCGTTCCATCGATCATATAAGCATAATATGGCTAATAATATGAGTTAGATTGATATTAATAAGAGTAATAAGTACAGTAATTGTCGTTCTTTCGATCATATAAGCATAATATGGCGAATAATATGATTTAGATTGGTAATAATAAGAGTAATAAGTATAGTAATTGTCGTTCTATCGATGATATAAGCATAATATGGCTAATAATATGAGTTAGATTGGTAATAATAAGAGTAATAAGTATAGTAATTGTCGTTCTATCGATCATATCTGCACAATATGGTTAATAATATGAGATAGATTAATAGTAATCAGTGTAATAAGTATAATAATTGTCGTTCTATCGACCATGGAAGCATAATATGGCTAATAATATGAGTTAGATTGATAATAATAAGAGTAATAAGTATAGTAATTGTCGTTCTATCGATCATATCTGCACAATATGGTTAATAATAAGAGATAGATTAATAGTAATGAGTGTAATAAGTATAGTAATTGTCGTTCTCTCGATCATATAAGCATAATATGGCTAATAATATGAATTAGATTGATAATAATAAGAGTAATAAGTATAGTAATTGCCGTTCTATCGACCATATAAGCATAATATGGTTACTAATATGAGTTAGATTAATAATAATATGATTAATAAGTATAGTAATTGTCGTTCTATCGACCATGGAAGCATAATATGGCTAATAATATGAGATAGATTGATAATAATAAGGGTAATAGGTATAATAATTGTCGTTCCATCGATCATATAAGCATAATATGTCTAATAATATGAGTTAGATTGATATTAATAAGAGTAATAAGTACAGTAATTGTCGTTCTTTCGATCATATAAGCATAATATTGCGAATAATATGATTTAGATTGGTAATAATAAGAGTAATAAGTACAGTAATTGTCGTTCTATCGATCATATCTGCACAATATGGTTAATAATAAGAGATAGATTAATAGTAATGAGTGTAATAAGTATAGTAATTGTCGTTCTATCGATCATATAAGCATAATGTGGCTAATAATATGAATTAGATTGATAATAATAAGAGTAATAAGTATAGTAATTGTCGTTCTATCGATCATATAAGCATAATATGGCGAATAATATGATTTAGAGTGATAATAATAAGAGTAATAAGTATAGTAATTGTTCGTTCTATCGATCATATAAGCATAATATGGCTAATAATATGAGTTAGATTGATATTAATAAGAGAAATAGGTATAGTAATTGTCGTTCTATGGATCAAATATGCATAATATGGCTAATAATATGAGATGGATTGATAATAATATGATTAATAAGTATAGTAATTGTCGTTCTATCGACCATGGAAGCATAATATGGCTAATAATATGAGATAGAGTGATAATAATAAGAGTAATAGGTATAATAATTGTCGTTCCATCGATCATATAAGCATAATATGGCTAATAATATGAGTTAGATTGATAATAATAAGAGTAATAAGTATAGTAATTGTCGTTCTATCGATAATATAAGCATAATATGGCGAATAATATGATTTAGATTGATAATAATAAGAGTAATAAGTATAGTAATTGTCGTTCTATCGATCATATAAGCATAATATGGATAATAATATGAGTTAGCTTGATAATAATAAGAGTAATAAGTATAGTAATTGTCGTTCTATCGACCATGTAGGCATAATATGGCTAATAATATGAGTTAGATTGATAATAATAAGAGTAATAAGTATAGTAATTGTCGTTCTATCGATCATATAAGCATAATATGGCTAATAATATGAGTTAGATTGATAATAATAAGAGTAATAAGTATAGTAATTGTCGTTCTATCGATCATATCTGCACAATATGGTTAATAATAAGAGATAGATTAATAGTAATGAGTGTAATAAGTATATTAATTGTCGTTCTATCGATCATATAAGCATAATATGGCTAATAATATGAATTAGATTGATAATAATAAGAGTAATAAGTATAGTAATTGTCGTTCCATCGATCATATAAGCATAATATGGCGAATAATATGAATTAGATTGATAATAATAAGAGTAATAAGTATAGTAATTGTCGTTCCATCGATCATATAAGCATAATATGGCGAATAATATGATTTAGATTGATAATAATAAGAGTAATAAGTATAGTAATTGTCGTTCTATCGATCATATAAGCATAATATGGCTAATAATATGAGTTAGATTGATAATAATAAGAGTAATAAGTATAGTAATTGTCGTTCTATCGATCATATAAGCATAATATGGCTAATAATATGAGTTAGATTGGTAATAATAAGAGTAATAAGTATAGTAATTGTCGTTCTATCGATCATATCTGCACAATATGGTTAATAATAAGAGATAGATTAATAGTAATGAGTGTAATAAGTATAGTAATTGTCGTTCTATCGATCATATAAGCATAATATGGCTAATAATATGAATTAGATTGATAATAATAAGAGTAATAAGTATAGTAATTGTCGTTCTATCGATCATATAAGCATAATATGGCGAATAATATGATTTAGATTGATAATAATAAGAGTAATAAGTATAGTAATTGTCGTTCTATCGACCATGGAAGCATAATATGGCTAATAATATGAGTTAGATTGATAATAATAAGAGTAATAAGTATAGTAATTGTCGTTCTATCGATCATATAAGCATAATATGGCTAATAATATGAGTTAGATTGATAATAATAAGAGTAATAAGTATAGTAATTGCCGTTCTATCGACCATATAAGCATAATATGGTTACTAATATGAGTTAGATTAATAATAATATGATTAATAAGTATAGTAATTGTCGTTCTATCGACCATGGAAGCATAATATGGCTAATAATATGAGATAGATTGATAATAATAAGAGTAATAGGTATAATAATTGTCGTTCCATCGATCATATAAGCATAATATGGCTAATAATATGAGTTAGATTGATATTAATAAGAGTAATAAGTACAGTAATTGTCGTTCTTTCGATCATATAAGCATAATATGGCGAATAATATGATTTAGATTGATAATAATAAGAGTAATAAGTATAGTAATTGTCGTTCTATCGATCATATAAGCATAATATGGATAATAATATGAGTTAGCTTGATAATAATAAGAGTAATAAGTATAGTAATTGTCGTTCTATCGACCATGTAGGCATAATATGGCTAATAATATGAGTTAGATTGATAATAATAAGAGTAATAAGTATAGTAATTGTCGTTCTATCGATCATATAAGCATAATATGGCTAATAATATGAGTTAGATTGATAATAATAAGAGTAATAAGTATAGTAATTGTCGTTCTATCGATCATATCTGCACAATATGGTTAATAATAAGAGATAGATTAATAGTAATGAGTGTAATAAGTATATTAATTGTCGTTCTATCGATCATATAAGCATAATATGGCTAATAATATGAATTAGATTGATAATAATAAGAGTAATAAGTATAGTAATTGTCGTTCCATCGATCATATAAGCATAATATGGCGAATAATATGAATTAGATTGATAATAATAAGAGTAATAAGTATAGTAATTGTCGTTCCATCGATCATATAAGCATAATATGGCGAATAATATGATTTAGATTGATAATAATAAGAGTAATAAGTATAGTAATTGTCGTTCTATCGATCATATAAGCATAATATGGCTAATAATATGAGTTAGATTGATAATAATAAGAGTAATAAGTATAGTAATTGTCGTTCTATCGATCATATAAGCATAATATGGCTAATAATATGAGTTAGATTGGTAATAATAAGAGTAATAAGTATAGTAATTGTCGTTCTATCGATCATATCTGCACAATATGGTTAATAATAAGAGATAGATTAATAGTAATGAGTGTAATAAGTATAGTAATTGTCGTTCTATCGATCATATAAGCATAATATGGCTAATAATATGAATTAGATTGATAATAATAAGAGTAATAAGTATAGTAATTGTCGTTCTATCGATCATATAAGCATAATATGGCGAATAATATGATTTAGATTGATAATAATAAGAGTAATAAGTATAGTAATTGTCGTTCTATCGACCATGGAAGCATAATATGGCTAATAATATGAGTTAGATTGATAATAATAAGAGTAATAAGTATAGTAATTGTCGTTCTATCGATCATATAAGCATAATATGGCTAATAATATGAGTTAGATTGATAATAATAAGAGTAATAAGTATAGTAATTGCCGTTCTATCGACCATATAAGCATAATATGGTTACTAATATGAGTTAGATTAATAATAATATGATTAATAAGTATAGTAATTGTCGTTCTATCGACCATGGAAGCATAATATGGCTAATAATATGAGATAGATTGATAATAATAAGAGTAATAGGTATAATAATTGTCGTTCCATCGATCATATAAGCATAATATGGCTAATAATATGAGTTAGATTGATATTAATAAGAGTAATAAGTACAGTAATTGTCGTTCTTTCGATCATATAAGCATAATATGGCGAATAATATGATTTAGATTGGTAATAATAAGAGTAATAAGTATAGTAATTGTCGTTCTATCGATGATATAAGCATAATATGGCTAATAATATGAGTTAGATTGGTAATAATAAGAGTAATAAGTATAGTAATTGTCGTTCTATCGATCATATCTGCACAATATGGTTAATAATATGAGATAGATTAATAGTAATCAGTGTAATAAGTATAGTAATTGTCGTTCTATCGATCATATAAGCATAATATGGCGAATAATATGATTTAGATTGATAATAATAAGAGTAATAAGTATAGTAATTGTCGTTCTATCGATCATATAAGCATAATATGGATAATAATAAGAGTTAGCTTGATAATAATAAGAGTAATAAGTATAGTAATTGTCGTTCTATCGACCATGGAAGCATAATATGGCTAATAATATGAGTTAGATTGATAATAATAAGAGTAATAAGTATAGTAATTGTCGTTCTATCGATCATATCTGCACAATATGGTTAATAATAAGAGATAGATTAATAGTAATGAGTGTAATAAGTATAGTAATTGTCGTTCTCTCGATCATATAAGCATAATATGGCTAATAATATGAATTAGATTGATAATAATAAGAGTAATAAGTATAGTAATTGCCGTTCTATCGACCATATAAGCATAATATGGTTACTAATATGAGTTAGATTAATAATAATATGATTAATAAGTATAGTAATTGTCGTTCTATCGACCATGGAAGCATAATATGGCTAATAATATGAGATAGATTGATAATAATAAGGGTAATAGGTATAATAATTGTCGTTCCATCGATCATATAAGCATAATATGGCTAATAATATGAGTTAGATTGATATTAATAAGAGTAATAAGTACAGTAATTGTCGTTCTTTCGATCATATAAGCATAATATTGCGAAAAATATGATTTAGATTGGTAATAATAAGAGTAATAAGTACAGTAATTGTCGTTCTATCGATCATATCTGCACAATATGGTTAATAATAAGAGATAGATTAATAGTAATGAGTGTAATAAGTATAGTAATTGTCGTTCTATCGATCATATAAGCATAATGTGGCTAATAATATGATTTAGATTGATAATAATAAGAGTAATAAGTATAGTAATTGTCGTTCTATCGATCATATAAGCATAATATGGATAATAATATGAGTTAGCTTGATAATAATAAGAGTAATAAGTATAGTAATTGTCGTTCTATCGACCATGTAAGCATAATATGGCTAATAATATGAGTTAGATTGATAATAATAAGAGTAATAAGTATAGTAATTGTCGTTCTATCGATCATATAAGCATAATATGGCTAATAATATGAGTTAGATTGGTAATAATAAGAGTAATAAGTATAGTAATTGTCGTTCTATCGATCATATAAGCATAATATGGCGAATAATATGATTTAGATTGATAATAATAACAGTAATAAGTATAGTAATTGTTCGTTCTATCGATCATATAAGCATAATATGGCTAATAATATGAGTTAGATTGATATTAATAAGAGAAATAGGTATAGTAATTGTCGTTCTATGGATCAAATATGCATAATGTGGCTAATAATATGAGTTAGATTGATAATAATAAGAGTAATAAGTATAGTAATTGTCGTTCTATCGATCATATAAGCATAATATGGCTAATAATATGAGTTAGATTGGTAATAATAAGAGTAATAAGTATAGTAATTGTCGTTCTATCGATCATATCTGCACAATATGGTTAATAATATGAGATAGATTAATAGTAATGAGTGTAATAAGTATAGTAATTGTCGTTCTATCGATCATATAAGCATAATATGGCGAATAATATGATTTAGATTGATAATAATAAGAGTAATAAGTATAGTAATTGTCGTTCTATCGATCATATAAGCATAATATGGATAATAATATGAGTTAGCTTGATAATAATAAGAGTAATAAGTATAGTAATTGTCGTTCTATCGACCATGTAAGCATAATATGGCTAATAATATGAGTTAGATTGATAATAATAAGAGTAATAAGTATAGTAATTGTCGTTCTATCGATCATATAAGCATAATATGGCTAATAATATGAGTTAGATTGATAATAATAAGAGTAATAAGTATAGTAATTGTCGTTCTATCGATCATATCTGCACAATATGGTTAATAATAAGAGATAGATTAATAGTAATGAGTGTAATAAGTATATTAATTGTCGTTCTATCGATCATATAAGCATAATATGGCTAATAATATGAATTAGATTGATAATAATAAGAGTAATAAGTATAGTAATTGTCGTTCCATCGATCATATAAGCATAATATGGCGAATAATATGAATTAGATTGATAATAATAAGAGTAATAAGTATAGTAATTGTCGTTCCATCGATCATATAAGCATAATATGGCGAATAATATGATTTAGATTGATAATAATAAGAGTAATAAGTATAGTAATTGTCGTTCTATCGATCATATAAGCATAATATGGCTAATAATATGAGTTAGATTGATAATAATAAGAGTAATAAGTATAGTAATTGTCGTTCTATCGATCATATAAGCATAATATGGCTAATAATATGAGTTAGATTGGTAATAATAAGAGTAATAAGTATAGTAATTGTCGTTCTATCGATCATATCTGCACAATATGGTTAATAATAAGAGATAGATTAATAGTAATGAGTGTAATAAGTATAGTAATTGTCGTTCTATCGATCATATAAGCATAATATGGCTAATAATATGAATTAGATTGATAATAATAAGAGTAATAAGTATAGTAATTGTCGTTCTATCGATCATATAAGCATAATATGGCGAATAATATGATTTAGATTGATAATAATAAGAGTAATAAGTATAGTAATTGTCGTTCTATCGACCATGGAAGCATAATATGGCTAATAATATGAGTTAGATTGATAATAATAAGAGTAATAAGTATAGTAATTGTCGTTCTATCGATCATATAAGCATAATATGGCTAATAATATGAGTTAGATTGATAATAATAAGAGTAATAAGTATAGTAATTGCCGTTCTATCGACCATATAAGCATAATATGGTTACTAATATGAGTTAGATTAATAATAATATGATTAATAAGTGTAGTAATTGTCGTTCTATCGACCATGGAAGCATAATATGGCTAATAATATGAGATAGATTGATAATAATAAGAGTAATAGGTATAATAATTGTCGTTCCATCGATCATATAAGCATAATATGGCTAATAATATGAGTTAGATTGATATTAATAAGAGTAATAAGTACAGTAATTGTCGTTCTTTCGTTCATATAAGCATAATATGGCGAATAATATGATTTAGATTGGTAATAATAAGAGTAATAAGTATAGTAATTGTCGTTCTATCGATCATATAAGCATAATATGGCTAATAATATGAGTTAGATTGGTAATAATAAGAGTAATAAGTATAGTAATTGTCGTTCTATCGATCATATCTGCACAATATGGTTAATAATATGAGATAGATTAATAGTAATCAGTGTAATAAGTATAGTAATTGTCGTTCTATCGATCATATAAGCATAATATGGCGAATAATATGATTTAGATTGATAATAATAAGAGTAATAAGTATAGTAATTGTCGTTCTATCGATCATATAAGCATAATATGGATAATAATACGAGTTAGCTTGATAATAATAAGAGTAATAAGTATAGTAATTGTCGTTCTATCGACCATGGAAGCATAATATGGCTAATAATATGTGTTAGATTGATAATAATAAGAGTAATAAGTATAGTAATTGTCGTTCTATCGATCATATCTGCACAATATGGTTAATAATAAGAGATAGATTAATAGTAATGAGTGTAATAAGTATAGTAATTGTCGTTCTATCGATCATATAAGCATAATGTGGCTAATAATATGAATTAGATTGATAATAATAAGAGTAATAAGTATAGTAATTGTCGTTCTATCGATCATATAAGCATAATATGGCGAATAATATGATTTAGATTGATAATAATAAGAGTAATAAGTATAGTAATTGGTTCGTTCTATCGATCATATAAGCATAATATGGCTAATAATATGAGTTAGATTGATATTAATAAGAGAAATAGGTATAGTAATTGTCGTTCTATGGATCAAATATGCATAATGTGGCTAATAATATGAGTTAGATTGATAATAATAAGAGTAATAAGTATAGTAATTGTCGTTCTATCGATCATATAAGCATAATAAGGCTAATAATATGAGTTAGATTGGTAATAATAAGAGTAATAAGTATAGTAATTGTCGTTCTATCGATCATATCTGCACAATATGGTTAATAATATGAGATAGATTAATAGTAATGAGTGTAATAAGTATAGTAATTGTCGTTCTATCGATCATATAAGCATAATATGGCTAATAATATGAATTAGATTGATTATAATAAGAGTAATAAGTATATTAATTGTCGTTCTATCGATCATATAAGCATAATATGGCTAATAATATGAATTAGATTGATAATAATAAGAGTAATAAGTACAGTAATTGTCGTTCTTTCGATCATATAAGCATAATATGGCGAATAATATGATTTAGATTGGTAATAATAAGAGTAATAAGTATAGTAATTGTCGTTCTATGGATCAAATATGCATAATGTGGCTAATAATATGAGTTAGATTGATAATAATAAGAGTAATAAGTATAGTAATTGTCGTTCTATCGATCATATCTGCACAATATGGCCAATAATATGAGTTAGATTAATAGTAATGAGTGTAATAAGTATAGTAATTGTCGTTCTATCGATCATATAAGCATAATATGGCTAATAATATGAGTTAGATTGATAATAATAACAGTAATAAGTATAGTAATTGTCGTTCTATCGATCATGGAAGCATAATATGGCTAATAATATAAGTCAGCTTGATAACAATAAGAGTAATAAGTATAGTAATTGTTCGTTCTATCGATCATATAAGCATAATATGGCTAATAATATGAGTTAGATTGATATTAATAAGAGAAATAGGTATAGTAATTGTCGTTCTATGGATCAAATATGCATAATGTGGCTAATAATATGAGTTAGATTGATAATAATAAGAGTAATAAGTATAGTAATTGTCGTTCTATCGATCATATAAGCATAATAAGGCTAATAATATGAGTTAGATTGGTAATAATAAGAGTAATAAGTATAGTAATTGTCGTTCTATCGATCATATCTGCACAATATGGTTATGGTTAATAATAAGAGATAGATTAATAGTAATGAGTGTAATAAGTATAGTAATTGTCGTTCTATCGATCATATAAGCATAATATGGCTAATAATATGAATTAGATTGATTATAATAAGAGTAATATTAATTGTCGTTCTATCGATCATATAAGCATAATATGGCTAATAATATGAATTAGATTGATAATAATAAGAGTAATAAGTACAGTAATTGTCGTTCTTTCGATCATATAAGCATAATATGGCGAAAAATATGATTTAGATTGGTAATAATAAGAGTAATAAGTATAGTAATTGTCGTTCTATCGATCATATAAGCATAATATGGCTAATAATATGAGTTAGATTGGTAATAATAAGAGTAATAAGTATAGTAATTGTCGTTCTATCGATCATATCTGCACAATATGGCCAATAATATGAGTTAGATTAATAGTAATGAGTGTAATAAGTATAGTAATTGTCGTTCTATCGATCATATAAGCATAATATGGCTAATAATATGAGTTAGATTGATAATAATAACAGTAATAAGTATAGTAATTGTCGTTCTATCGATCATGGAAGCATAATATGGCTAATAATATAAGTCAGCTTGATAATAATAAGAGCAATAAGTATAGTAATTGTCGTTCTATCGATCATATAATCATAATATGGCTAATAATATGAGTTAGATTGATATTAATAAGAGAAATAGGTATAGTAATTGTCGTTCTATGGATCAAATATGCATAATGTGGCTAATAATATGAGTTAGATTGATAATAATAAGAGTAATAAGTATAGTAATTGTCGTTCTATCGATCATATCTGCACAATATGGCCAATAATATGAGTTAGATTAATAGTAATGAGTGTAATAAGTATAGTAATTGTCGTTCTATCGATCATATAAGCATAATACGGCTAACAATATGAGTTAGATTGATAATAATAACAGTAATAAGTATAGTAATTGTCGTTCTATCGATCATGGAAGCATAATATGGCTAATAATATAAGTTAGCTTGATAATAATAAGAGCAATAAGTATAGTAATTGTCGTTCTATCGATCATATAATCATAATATGGCTAACAATATGAATTAGATTGATTATAATAAGAGTAATAAGTATATTAATTGTCGTTCTATCGATCATATAAGCATAATATGGCTAATAATATGAATTAGATTGATAATAATAAGAGTAATAAGTACAGTAATTGTCGTTCTTTCGATCATATAAGCATAATATGGCGAATAATATGATTTAGATTGGTAATAATAAGAGTAATAAGTATAGTAATTGTCGTTCTATCGATCATATAAGCATAATATGGCTAATAATATGAGTTAGATTGGTAATAATAAGAGTAATAAGTATAGTAATTGTCGTTCTATCGATCATATAAGCATATTATGGCGAATAATATGATTTAGATTGATAATAATAAGAGTAATAAGTATAGTAATTGTCGTTCTATCGATCATATAAGCATAATATGGATAATAATATGAGTTAGCTTGATAATAATAAGAGTAATAAGTATAGTAATTGTCGTTCTATCGACCATGGAAGCATAATATGGCTAATAATATGAGTTAGATTGATAATAATAAGAGTAATAAGTATAGTAATTGTCGTTCTATCGATCATATCTGCACAATATGGTTAATAATAAGAGATAGATTAATAGTAATGAGTGTAATAAGTATAGTAATTGTCGTTCTATCGATCATATAAGCATAATATGGCGAATAATATGATTTAGATTGATAATAATAAGAGTAATAAGTATAGTAATTGTCGTTCTATCGATCATATAAGCATAATATGGCGAATAATATGATTTAGATTGATAATAATAAGAGTAATAAGTATAGTAATTGTCGTTCTATCGATCATATAAGCATAATATTGCTAATAATATGAGTTAGATTGATATTAATGAGAGAAATAGGTATAGTAATTGTCGTTCTATGGATCAAATATGCATAATGTGGCTAATAATATGAGTTAGATTGATAATAATAAGAGTAATAAGTATAGTAATTGTCGTTCTATCGATCATATAAGCATAATATGGCTAATAATATGAGTTAGATTGATAATAATAAGAGTAATAAGTATAGTAATTGTCGTTCTATCGATCATATCTGCACAATATGGCCAATAATATGAGTTAGATTAATAGTAATGAGTGTAATAAGTATAGTAATTGTCGTTCTATCGATCATATAAGCATAATATGGCTAATAATATGAGTTAGATTGATAATAATAACATTAATAAGTATAGTAATTGTCGTTCTATCGATCATGGAAGCATAATATGGCTAATAATATGAGTTGGATTGATAATAATAGGAGTAATAAGTATAGTAATTGCCGTTCTATCGACCATATAAGCATAATATGGTTACTAATATGAGTTAGATTAATAATAATATGATTAATAAGTATAGTAATTGTCGTTCTATCGACCATGGAAGCATAATATGGCTAATAATATGAGATAGATTGATAATAATAAGAGTAATAAGTATAGCAATTGTCGTTCCATCTATCATATAAGCATAATATGGCTAATAATATGAGTTAGATTGATATTAATAAGAGTAATAAGTACAGTAATTGTCGTTCTTTCGATCATGTAAGCATAATATGGCGAATAATATGATTTAGATTGGTAATAATAAGAGTAATATGTACAGTAATTGTCGTTCTATCGATCATATAAGCATAATATGGCTAATAATATGAGTTAGATTGGTAATAATAAGAGTAATGAGTATAGTAATTGCCGTTCTATCGACCATATAAGCATAATATGGTTACTAATATGAGTTAGATTAATAATAATATGATTAATAAGTATAGTAATTGTCGTTCTATCGACCATGGAAGCATAATATGGCTAATAATATGAGATAGATTGATAATAATAAGAGTAATAAGTATAGTAATTGTCGTTCTATCGATCATGGAAGCATAATATGGCTAATAATATGAGTTAGATTGATAATAATAAGAGTAATAAATATAGTAATTGTCGTTCTATCGATCATATAAGCATAATGTGGCTAATAATATGAATTAGATTGATAATAATAAGAGTAATAAGTATAGTAATTGTCGTTCCATCGATCATATAAGCATAATACGGCTAATAATATGAGTTAGATTGATATTAATAAGAGTAATAGGTATAGTAATTGTCGTTCTATCGATCATATCTGCATAATATGGTTACTAATATGAGTTAGATTAATAATAATATGATTAATAAGTATAGTAATTGTCGTTCTATCGACCATGGAAGCATAATATGGCTAATAATATGAGTTAGATTGATAATAATAAGAGTAATAAATATAGTAATTGTCGTTCTATCGATCATATAAGCATAATATGGCTAATAATATGATTTAGATTGGTAATAATAAGAGTAATAAGTATAGTAATTGTCGTTCTATCGATCATATAAGCATAATATGGCTAATAATATGAGTTAGATTGATAATAATAAGAGTAATAAGTATAGTAATTGTCGTTCTATCGATCATATTTGCACAATATGGTTAATAATATGAGATAGATTAATAGTAATGAGTGTAATAAGTATAGTAATTGTCGTTCTATCGATCATATAAGCATAATATGGCGAATAATATGATTTAGATTGATAATAATAAGAGTAATAAGTATAGTAATTGTCGTTCTATCGATCATATAAGCATAATATGGATAATAATATGAGTTAGCTTGATAATAATAAGAGCAATAAGTATAGTAATTGTCGTTCTATCGATCATATAAGCATAATATGGCTAATAATATGAATTAGATTGATTATAATAAGAGTAATAAGTATATTAACTGTCGTTCTATCGATCATATAAGCATAATATGGCTAATAATATGAATTAGATTGATAATAATAAGAGTAATAAGTACAGTAAATGTCGTTCTTTCGATCATATAAGCATAATATGGCGAATAATATGATTTAGATTGGTAATAATAAGAGTAATAAGTATAGTAATTGTCGTTCTATCGATCATATAAGCATAATATGGCTAATAATATGAGTTAGATTGGTAATAATAAGAGTAATAAGTATAGTAATTGTCGTTCTATCGATCATATCTGCACAATATGGTTAATAATATGAGATAGATTAATAGTAATCAGTGTAATAAGTATAGTAATTGTCGTTCTATCGATCATATAAGCATAATATGGCTAATAATATGATTTAGATTGATAATAATAAGAGTAATAAGTATAGTAATTGTCGTTCTATCGACCATATAAGCATAATATGGCTAATAATATGAGTTAGATTGATATTAATAAGAGAAATAGGTATAGTAATTGTCGTTCTATGGATCAAATATGCATAATGTGGCTAGTAATATGAGTTAGATTGATAATAATAAGAGTAATAAGTATAGTAATTGTCGTTCTATCGATCATATCTGCACAATATGGCCAATAATATGAGTTAGATTAATAGTAATGAGTGTAATAAGTATAGTAATTGTCGTTCTATCGATCATGGAAGCATAATATGGCTAATAATATGAGTTAGATTGATAATAATAGGAGTAATAAGTATAGTAATTGCCGTTCTATCGACCATGGAAGCATAATATGGCTAATAATATGAGATAGATTGATAATAATAAGAGTAATAAGTATAGTAATTATCGTTCCATCGATCATATAAGCATAATATGGCTAATAATATGAGTTAGATTGATATTAATAAGAGTAATAAGTACAGTAATTTTCGTTCCTTCGATCATATAAGCATAATATGGCGAATAATATGATTTAGATTGGTAATAATAAGAGTAATAAGTATAGTAATTGTCGTTCTATCGATCATATAAGCATAATATGGCTAATAATATGAGTTAGATTGGTAATAATAAGTGTAATAAGTATAGTAATTGTCGTTCTATCGATCATATCTGCACAATATGGTTAATAATATGAGATAGATTAATAGTAATGAGTGTAATAAGTATAGTAATTGTCGTTCTATCGATCATATAAGCATAATATGGCGAATAATATGATTTAGATTGATAATAATAAGAGTAATAAGTATAGTAATTGTCGTTCTATCGATCATATAAGCATAATATGGCGAATAATATGATTTAGATTGGTAGTAATAAGAGTAATAAGTATATTAATTGTCGTTCTATCGATCATATAAGCATAATATGGCTAATAATATGAATTAGATTGATAATAATAAGAGCAATAAGTACAGTAATTGTCGTTCTTTCGATCATATAAGCATAATATGGCGAATAATATGATTTAGATTGGTAATAATAAGAGTAATAAGTATAGTAATTGTCGTTCTATCGATCATATAAGCATAATATGGCTAATAATATGAGTTAGATTGGTAATAATAAGAGTAATAAGTATAGTAATTGTCGTTCTATCGATCATATCTGCACAATATGGTTAATAATATGAGATAGATTAATAGTAATGAGTGTAATAAGTATAGTAATTGTCGTTCTATCGATCTTATAAGCATAATATGGCGAATAATATGATTTAGATTGATAATAATAAGAGTAATAAGTATAGTAATTGTCGTTCTATCGATCATATAAGCATAATATGGATAATAATATGAGTTAGCTTGATAATAATAAGAGTAATAAGTATAGTAATTGTCGTTCTATCGACCATGGAAGCATAATATGGCTAATAATATGAGTTAGATTGATAATAATAAGAGTAATAAGTATAGTAATTGTCGTTCTATCGATCATATAAGCATAATATGGCTAATAATATGAGTTAGATTGATAATAATAAGAGTAATAAGTATAGTAATTGTCGTTCTATCGATCATATCTGCACAATATGGTTAATAATAAGAGATAGATTAATAGTAATGAGTGTAATAAGTATAGTAATTGTCGTTCTATCGATCATATAAGCATAATGTGGCTAATAATATGAATTAGATTGATAATAATAAGAGTAATAAGTATAGTAATTGTCGTTCTATCGATCATATAAGCATAATATGGCGAATAATATGATTTAGATTGATAATAATAAGAGTAATAAGTATAGTAATTGTTCGTTCTATCGATCATATAAGCATAATATGGCTAATAATATGAGTTAGATTGATATTAATAAGAGAAATAGGTATAGTAATTGTCGTTCTATGGATCAAATATGCATAATGTGGCTAATAATATGAGTTAGATTGATGATAATAAGAGTAATAAGTATAGTAATTGTCGTTCTATCGATCGTATCTGCACAATATGGCCAATAATATGAGTTAGATTAATAGTAATGAGTGTAATAAGTATAGTAATTGTCGTTCTATCGATCATATAAGCATAATATGGCTAATAATATGAGTTAGATTGATAATAATAACAGTAATAAGTATAGTAATTGTCGTTCTTTCGATCATGGAAGCATAATATGGCTAATAATATAAGTTAGATTGATAATAATAAGAGCAATAAGTATAGTAATTGTCGTTCTATCGATCATATAAGCATAATATGGCTAACAATATGAATTAGATTGATTGTAATAAGAGTAATAAGTATATTAATTGTCGTTCTATCGATCATATAAGCATAATATGGCTAATAATATGAATTAGATTGATAATAATAAGAGTAATAAGTACAGTAATTGTCGTTCTTTCGATCATATAAGCATAATATGGCGAATAATATGATTTAGATTGGTAATAATAAGAGTAATAAGTATAGTAATTGTCGTTCTATCGATCATATCTGCACAATATGGTTAATAATAAGAGATAGATTAATAGTAATGAGTGTAATAAGTATAGTAATTGTCGTTCTATCGATCATATAAGCATAATATGGCTAATAATATGAATTAGATTGATAATAATAAGAGTAATAAGTATAGTAATTGTCGTTCTATCGATTATTTAAGCATAATATGGCGAATAATATGATTTAGATTGATAATAATAAGAGTAATAAGTATAGTAATTGTCGTTCTATCGACCATGGAAGCATAATATGGCTAATAATATGAGTTAGATTGATAATAATAAGAGTAATAAGTATAGTAATTGTCGTTCTATCGATCATATCTGAACAATATGGTTAATAATAAGAGATAGATTAATAGTAATGAGTGTAATAAGTATAGTAATTGTCGTTCTATCGATCATATAAGCATAATATGGCTAATAATATGAATTAGATTGATAATAATAAGAGTAATAAGTATAGTAATTGTCGTTCTATCGATCATATAAGCATAATATGGCTAATAATATGAGTTAGATTGATATTAATAAGAGGAATAGGTATAGTAATTGTCGTTCTATGGATCAAATATGCATAATGTGGCTAATTATATGAGTTAGATTGATAATAATAAGAGTAATAAGTATAGTAATTGTCGTTCTATCGATCATATAAGCATAATATGGCTAATAATATGAGTTAGATTGATAATAATAAGAGTAATAAGTATAGTAATTGTCGTTCTATCGATCATATCTGCACAATATGGTTAATAATAAGAGATAGATTAATAGTAATGAGTGTAATAAGTATAGTAATTGTCGTTCTATCGATCATATAAGCATAATATGGCTAATAATATGAATTAGATTGATAATAATAAGAGTAATAAGTATAGTAATTGTCGTTCTATCGATCATATCTGCACAATATGGTTAATAATAAGAGATAGATTAATAGTAATGCGTGTAATAAGTATAGTAATTGTCGTTCTATCGATCATATAAGCATAATATGGCTAATAATATGAATTAGATTGATAATAATAAGAGTAATAAGTATAGTAATTGTCGTTCTATCGATCATATAAGCATAATATGGCGAATAATATGATTTAGATTGATAATAATAAGAGTAATAAGTATAGTAATTGTCGTTCTATCGACCATGGAAGCATAATATGGCTAATAATATGAGTTAGATTGATAATAATAAGAGTAATAAGTATAGTAATTGTCGTTCTATCGATCATATCTGCACAATATGGTTAATAATAAGAGATAGATTAATAGTAATGAGTGTAATAAGTATAGTAATTGTCGTTCTATCGATCATATAAGCATAATATGGCTAATAATATGAATTAGATTGATAATAATAAGAGTAATAAGTATAGTAATTGTCGTTCTATCGATTATATAAGCATAATATGGCGAATAATATGATTTAGATTGATAATAATAAGAGTAATAAGTATAGTAATTGTCGTTCTATCGACCATGGAAGCATAATATGGCTAATAATATGAGTTAGATTGATAATAATAAGAGTAATAAGTATAGTAATTGTCGTTCTATCGATCATATCTGCACAATATGGTTAATAATAAGAGATAGATTAATAGTAATGAGTGTAATAAGTATAGTAATTGTCGTTCTATCGATCATATAAGCATAATATGGCTAATAATATGAATTAGATTGATAATAATAAGAGTAATAAGTATAGTAATTGTCGTTCTATCGATCATATAAGCATAATATGGCTAATAATATGAGTTAGATTGATATTAATAAGAGAAATAGGTATAGTAATTGTCGTTCTATGGATCAAATATGCATAATGTGGCTAATTATATGAGTTAGATTGATAATAATAAGAGTAATAAGTATAGTAATTGTCGTTCTATCGATCATATCTGCACAATATGGTTAATAATAAGAGATAGATTAATAGTAATGAGTGTAATAAGTATAGTAATTGTCGTTCTATCGATCATATAAGCATAATGTGGCTAATAATATGAATTAGATTGATAATAATAAGAGTAATAAGTATAGTAATTGTCGTTCTATCGATCATATAAGCATAATATGGCGAATAATATGATTTAGATTGATAATAATAAGAGTAATAAGTATAGTAATTGTTCGTTCTATCGATCATATAAGCATAATATGGCTAATAATATGAGTTAGATTGATATTAATAAGAGAAATAGGTATAGTAATTGTCGTTCTATGGATCAAATATGCATAATGTGGCTAATAATATGAGTTAGATTGATGATAATAAGAGTAATAAGTATAGTAATTGTCGTTCTATCGATCGTATCTGCACAATATGGCCAATAATATGAGTTAGATTAATAGTAATGAGTGTAATAAGTATAGTAATTGTCGTTCTATCGATCATATAAGCATAATATGGCTAATAATATGAGTTAGATTGATAATAATAACAGTAATAAGTATAGTAATTGTCGTTCTTTCGATCATGGAAGCATAATATGGCTAATAATATAAGTTAGATTGATAATAATAAGAGCAATAAGTATAGTAATTGTCGTTCTATCGATCATATAAGCATAATATGGCTAACAATATGAATTAGATTGATTGTAATAAGAGTAATAAGTATATTAATTGTCGTTCTATCGATCATATAAGCATAATATGGCTAATAATATGAATTAGATTGATAATAATAAGAGTAATAAGTACAGTAATTGTCGTTCTTTCGATCATATAAGCATAATATGGCGAATAATATGATTTAGATTGGTAATAATAAGAGTAATAAGTATAGTAATTGTCGTTCTATCGATCATATCTGCACAATATGGTTAATAATAAGAGATAGATTAATAGTAATGAGTGTAATAAGTATAGTAATTGTCGTTCTATCGATCATATAAGCATAATATGGCTAATAATATGAATTAGATTGATAATAATAAGAGTAATAAGTATAGTAATTGTCGTTCTATCGATTATTTAAGCATAATATGGCGAATAATATGATTTAGATTGATAATAATAAGAGTAATAAGTATAGTAATTGTCGTTCTATCGACCATGGAAGCATAATATGGCTAATAATATGAGTTAGATTGATAATAATAAGAGTAATAAGTATAGTAATTGTCGTTCTATCGATCATATCTGAACAATATGGTTAATAATAAGAGATAGATTAATAGTAATGAGTGTAATAAGTATAGTAATTGTCGTTCTATCGATCATATAAGCATAATATGGCTAATAATATGAATTAGATTGATAATAATAAGAGTAATAAGTATAGTAATTGTCGTTCTATCGATCATATAAGCATAATATGGCTAATAATATGAGTTAGATTGATATTAATAAGAGGAATAGGTATAGTAATTGTCGTTCTATGGATCAAATATGCATAATGTGGCTAATTATATGAGTTAGATTGATAATAATAAGAGTAATAAGTATAGTAATTGTCGTTCTATCGATCATATAAGCATAATATGGCTAATAATATGAGTTAGATTGATAATAATAAGAGTAATAAGTATAGTAATTGTCGTTCTATCGATCATATCTGCACAATATGGTTAATAATAAGAGATAGATTAATAGTAATGAGTGTAATAAGTATAGTAATTGTCGTTCTATCGATCATATAAGCATAATATGGCTAATAATATGAATTAGATTGATAATAATAAGAGTAATAAGTATAGTAATTGTCGTTCTATCGATCATATCTGCACAATATGGTTAATAATAAGAGATAGATTAATAGTAATGCGTGTAATAAGTATAGTAATTGTCGTTCTATCGATCATATAAGCATAATATGGCTAATAATATGAATTAGATTGATAATAATAAGAGTAATAAGTATAGTAATTGTCGTTCTATCGATCATATAAGCATAATATGGCGAATAATATGATTTAGATTGATAATAATAAGAGTAATAAGTATAGTAATTGTCGTTCTATCGACCATGGAAGCATAATATGGCTAATAATATGAGTTAGATTGATAATAATAAGAGTAATAAGTATAGTAATTGTCGTTCTATCGATCATATCTGCACAATATGGTTAATAATAAGAGATAGATTAATAGTAATGAGTGTAATAAGTATAGTAATTGTCGTTCTATCGATCATATAAGCATAATATGGCTAATAATATGAATTAGATTGATAATAATAAGAGTAATAAGTATAGTAATTGTCGTTCTATCGATTATATAAGCATAATATGGCGAATAATATGATTTAGATTGATAATAATAAGAGTAATAAGTATAGTAATTGTCGTTCTATCGACCATGGAAGCATAATATGGCTAATAATATGAGTTAGATTGATAATAATAAGAGTAATAAGTATAGTAATTGTCGTTCTATCGATCATATCTGCACAATATGGTTAATAATAAGAGATAGATTAATAGTAATGAGTGTAATAAGTATAGTAATTGTCGTTCTATCGATCATATAAGCATAATATGGCTAATAATATGAATTAGATTGATAATAATAAGAGTAATAAGTATAGTAATTGTCGTTCTATCGATCATATAAGCATAATATGGCTAATAATATGAGTTAGATTGATATTAATAAGAGAAATAGGTATAGTAATTGTCGTTCTATGGATCAAATATGCATAATGTGGCTAATTATATGAGTTAGATTGATAATAATAAGAGTAATAAGTATAGTAATTGTCGTTCTATCGATCATATAAGCATAATATGGCTAATAATATGAGTTAGATTGATAATAATAAGAGTAATAAGTATAGTAATTGTCGTTCTATCGATCATATCTGCACAATATGGTTAATAATAAGAGATAGATTAATAGTAATGAGTGTAATAAGTATAGTAATTGTCGTTCTATCGATCATATAAGCATAATATGGCTAATAATATGAATTAGATTGATAATAATAAGAGTAATAAGTATAGTAATTGTCGTTCTATCGATCATATAAGCATAATATGGCGAATAATATGATTTAGATTGATAATAATAAGAGTAATAAGTATAGTAATTGTCGTTCTATCGATCATATAAGCATAATATGGCTAATAATATGAGTTAGATTGATATTAATAAGAGAAATAGGTATAGTAATTGTCGTTCTATGGATCAAATATGCATAATGTGGCTAATAATATGAGTTAGATTGATAATAATAAGAGTAATAAGTATAGTAATTGTCGTTCTATCGATCATATCTGCACAATATGGCCAATAATATGAGTTAGATTAATAGTAATGAGTGTAATAAGTATAGTAATTGTCGTTCTATCGATCATATAAGCATAATATGGCTAATAATATGAGTTAGATTGATAATAATAACAGTAATAAGTATAGTAATTGTTGTTCTATCGATCATGGAAGCATAATATGGCTAATAATATGAGTCAGATTGATAATAATAGGAGTAATAAGTATAGTAATTGCCGTTCTATCGACCATATAAGCATAATATGGTTACTAATATGAGTTAGATTAATAATAATATGATTAATAAGTATAGTAATTGTCGTTCTATCGACCATGGAAGCATAATATGGCTAATAATATGAGATAGATTGATAATAATAAGAGTAATAAGTATAGTAATTGTCGTTCTATCGATCATGGAAGCATAATATGGCTAATAATATGAGTTAGATTGATAATAATAAGAGTAATAAATATAGTAATTGTCGTTCTATCGATCATATAAGCATAATATGGCTAATAATATGATTAAGATTGGTAATAATAAGAGTAATAAGTATAGTAATGGTCGTTCTATCGATCATATAAGCATAATATGGCTAATAATATGAGTTAGATTGATAATAATAAGAGTAATAAGTATAGTAATTGTCGCTCTATCGATCATATCTGCACAATATGGTTAATAATATGAGATAGATTATTAGTAATGAGTGTAATAAGTATAGTAATTGTCGTTCTATCGATCATATAAGCATAATATGGCGAATAATATGATTTAGATTGATAATAATAAGAGTAATAAGTATAGTACTTGTCGTTCTATCGATCATATAAGCATAATATGGATAATAATATGAGTTAGCTTGATAATAATAAGAGCAATAAGTATAGTAATTGTCGTTCTATCGATCATATAAGCATAATATGGCTAATAATATGAATTAGATTGATTATAATAAGAGTAATAAGTATATTAATTGTCGTTCTATCGATCATATAAGCATAATATGGCTAATAATATGAGTTAGATTGATAATAATAACAGTAATAAGTATAGTAATTGTCGTTCTATCGATCATGGAAGCATAATATGGCTAATAATATGAGTTAGATTAATAATAATATGATTAATAAGTACAGTAATTGTCGTTCTATCGACCACGGAAGCATAATATGGCTAATAATATGAGATGGATTGATAATAATAAGAGTAATAAGTATAGTAATTGTCGTTCCATCGATCATATAAGCATAATATGGCTAATAATATGAGTTAGATTGATAATAATAAGAGTAATAAGTATAGTAATTGTCGTTCTATCGATCATATCTGCACAATATGGTTAATAATATGAGATAGATTAATAGTAATGAGTGTAATAAGTATAGTAATTGTCGTTCTATCGATCATATAAGCATAATATGGCTAATAATATGAATTAGATTGATTATAATAAGAGTAATAAGTATATTAATTGTCGTTCTATCGATCATATAAGCATAATATGGCTAATAATATGAATTAGATTGATAATAATAAGAGTAATAAGTACAGTAATTGTCGTTCTTTCGATCATATAAGCATAATATGGCGAATAATATGATTTAGATTGGTAATAATAAGAGTAATAAGTATAGTAATTGTCGTTCTATCGATCATATAAGCATAATATGGCTAATAATATGAGTTAGATTGGTAATAATAAGAGTAATAAGTATAGTAATTGTCGTTCTATCGATCATATCTGCACAATATGGTTAATAATATGAGATAGATTAATAGTAATGAGTGTAATAAGTATAGTAATTGTCGTTCTATCGATCATATAAGCATAATATGGCGAATAATATGATTTAGATTGATAATAATAAGAGTAATAAGTATAGTAATTGTCGTTCTATCGATCATATAAGCATAATATGGATAATAATATGAGTTAGCTTGATAATAATAAGAGTAATAAGTATAGTAATTGTCGTTCTATCGACCATGGAAGCATAATATGGCTAATAATATGAGTTAGATTGATAATAATAAGAGTAATAAGTATAGTAATTGTCGTTCTATCGATCATATCTGCACAATATGGTTAATAATAAGAGATAGATTAATAGTAATGAGTGTAATAAGTATAGTAATTGTCGTTCTATCGATCATATAAGCATAATATGGCTAATAATATGAATTAGATTGATAATAATAAGAGTAATAAGTATAGTAATTGTCGTTCTATCGATCATATAAGCATAATATGGCTAATAATATGAGTTAGATTGATATTAATAAGAGAAATAGGTATAGTAATTGTCGTTCTATGGATCAAATATGCATAATGTGGCTAATAATATGAGTTAGATTGATAATAATAAGAGTAATAAGTATAGTAATTGTCGTTCTATCGATCATATAAGCATAATATGGCTAATAATATGAGTTAGATTGATAATAATAAGAGTAATAAGTATAGTAATTGTCGTTCTATCGATCATATAAGCATAATATGGCTAATAATATGAGTTAGATTGATAATAATAAGAGTAATAAGTATAGTAATTGCCGTTCTATCGACCATATAAGCATAATATGGTTACTAATATGAGTTAGATTAATAATAATATGATTAATAAGTATAGTAATTGTCGTTCTATCGACCATGGAAGCATAATATGGCTAATAATATGAAATAGATTGATAATAATAAGAGTAATAGGTATAATAATTGTCGTTCCATCGATCATATAAGCATAATATGGCTAATAATATGAGTTAGATTGATATTAATAAGAGTAATAAGTACAGTAATTGTCGTTCTTTCGATCATATAAGCATAATATGGCGAATAATATGATTTAGATTGGTAATAATAAGAGTAATAAGTATAGTAATTGTCGTTCTATCGATCATATAAGCATAATATGGCTAATAATATGAGTTAGATTGGTAATAATAAGAGTAATAAGTATAGTAATTGTCGTTCTATCGATCATATCTGCACAATATGGTTAATAATATGAGATAGATTAATAGTAATGAGTGTAATAAGTATAGTAATTGTCGTTCTATCGATCGTATAAGCATATTATGGCGAATAATATGATTTAGATTGATAATAATAAGAGTAATAAGTATAGTAATTGTCGTTCTATCAATCATATAAGCATAATATGGATAATAATATGAGTTAGCTTGATAATAATAAGAGTAATAAGTATAGTAATTGTCGTTCTATCGACCATGGAAGCATAATATGGCTAATAATATGAGTTAGATTGATAATAATAAGAGTAATAAGTATAGTAATTGTCGTTCTATCGATCATATCTGCACAATATGGTTAATAATAAGAGATAGATTAATAGTAATGAGTGTAATAAGTATAGTAATTGTCGTTCTATCGATCATATAAGCATAATATGGCTAATAATATGAATTAGATTGATAATAATAAGAGTAATAAGTATAGTAATTGTCGTTCTATCGATCATATAAGCATAATATGGCTAATAATATGAGTTAGATTGATATTAATAAGAGAAATAGGTATAGTAATTGTCGTTCTATGGATCAAATATGCATAATGTGGCTAATTATATGAGTTAGATTGATAATAATAAGAGTAATAAGTATAGTAATTGTCGTTCTATCGATCATATAAGCATAATATGGCTAATAATATGAGTTAGATTGATAATAATAAGAGTAATAAGTATAGTAATTGTCGTTCTATCGATCATATCTGCACAATATGGTTAATAATAAGAGATAGATTAATAGTAATGAGTGTAATAAGTATAGTAATTGTCGTTCTATCGATCATATAAGCATAATATGGCTAATAATATGAATTAGATTGATAATAATAAGAGTAATAAGTATAGTAATTGTCGTTCTATCGATCATATAAGCATAATATGGCGAATAATATGATTTAGATTGATAATAATAAGAGTAATAAGTATAGTAATTGTCGTTCTATCGATCATATAAGCATAATATGGCTAATAATATGAGTTAGATTGATATTAATAAGAGAAATAGGTATAGTAATTGTCGTTCTATGGATAAAATATGCATAATGTGGCTAATAATATGAGTTAGATTGATAATAATAAGAGTAATAAGTATAGTAATTGTCGTTCTATCGATCATATTTGCACAATATGGCCAATAATATGAGTTAGATTAATAGTAATGCGTGTAATAAGTATAGTAATTGTCGTTCTATCGATCATATAAGCATAATAT
Source organism: Megachile rotundata (assembly GCF_050947335.1). Classification (NCBI taxonomy): domain Eukaryota; kingdom Metazoa; phylum Arthropoda; class Insecta; order Hymenoptera; family Megachilidae; genus Megachile; species Megachile rotundata. The sequence continues at coordinate 119,744 of NW_027473895.1, forward strand.
GGCTAATAATATGAGTTAGATTGATAATAATAACAGTAATAAGTATAGTAATTGTTGTTCTATCGATCATGGAAGCATAATATGGCTAATAATATGAGTTAGATTGATAATAATAGGAGTAATAAGTATAGTAATTGCCGTTCTATCGACCATATAAGCATAATATGGTTACTAATATGAGTTAGATTATGAATAATATGATTAATAAGTATAGTAATTGCCGTTCTATCGACCATGGAAGCATAATATGGCTAATAATATGAGATAGATTGATAATAATAAGAGTAATAAGTATACTAATTGTCGTTCTATCGATCATATAAGCATAATATGGCTAATAATATGAATTAGATTGATAATAATAAGAGTAATAAGTACAGTAATTGTCGTTCTTTCGATCATATAAGCATAATATGGCGAATAATATGATTTAGATTGGTAATAATAAGAGTAATAAGTATAGTAATTGTCGTTCTATCGATCATATAAGCATAATATGGCTAATAATATGAGTTAGATTGGTATTAATAAGAGTAATAAGTATAGTAATTGTCGTTCTATCGATCATATCTGCACAATATGGTTAATAATATGAGATAGATTAATAGTAATGAGTGTAATAAGTATAGTAATTGTCGTTCTATCGATCATATAAGCATAATATGGCGAATAATATGATTTAGATTGATAATAATAAGAGTAATAAGTATAGTAATTGTCGTTCTATCGATCATATAAGCATAATATGGATAATAATATGAGTTAGCTTGATAATAATAAGAGTAATAAGTATAGTAATTGTCGTTCTATCGACCATGTAAGCATAATATGGCTAATAGTATCAGTTAGATTGATAATAATAAGAGTAATAAGTATAGTAATTGTCGTTCTATCGATCATATAAGCATAATATGGCTAATAATATGAGTTAGATTGATAATAATAAGAGTAATAAGTATAGTAATTGTCGTTCTATCGATCATATCTGCACAATATGGTTAATAATAAGAGATAGATTAATAGTAATGAGTGTAATAAGTATAGTAATTGTCGTTCTATCGATCATATAAGCATAATATGGCTAATAATATGAATTAGATTGATAATAATAAGAGTAATAAGTATAGTAATTGTCGTTCTATCGATCATATAAGCATAATATGGCGAATAATATGATTTAGATTGATAATAATAAGAGTAATAAGTATAGTAATTGTCGTTCTATCGACCATGGAAGCATAATATGGCTAATAATATGAGTTAGATTGATAATAATAAGAGTAATAAGTATAGTAATTGTCGTTCTATCGATCATATCTGCACAATATGGTTAATAATAAGAGATAGATTAATAGTAATGAGTGTAATAAGTATAGTAATTGTCGTTCTATCGATCATATAAGCATAATATGGCTAATAATATGAATTAGATTGATAATAATAAGAGTAATAAGTATAGTAATTGTCGTTCTATCGATTATATAAGCATAATATGGCGAATAATAAGATTTAGATTGATAATAATAAGAGTAATAAGTATAGTAATTGTCGTTCTATCGACCATGGAAGCATAATATGGCTAATAATATGAGTTAGATTGATAATAATAAGAGTAATAAGTATAGTAATTGTCGTTCTATCGATCATATCTGCACAATATGGTTAATAATAAGAGATAGATTAATAGTCATGAGTGTAATAAGTATAGTAATTGTCGTTCTATCGATCATATAAGCATAATATGGCTAATAATATGAATTAGATTGATAATAATAAGAGTAATAAGTATAGTAATTGTCGTTCTATCGATCATATAAGCATAATATGGCTAATAATATGAGTTAGATTGATATTAATAAGAGAAATAGGTATAGTAATTGTCGTTCTATGGATCAAATATGCATAATGTGGCTAATTATATGAGTTAGATTGATAATAATAAGAGTAATAAGTATAGTAATTGTCGTTCTATCGATCATATAAGCATAATATGGCTAATAATATGAGTTAGATTGATAATAATAAGAGTAATAAGTATAGTAATTGTCGTTCTATCGATCATATCTGCACAATATGGTTAATAATAAGAGATAGATTAATAGTAATGAGTGTAATAAGTATAGTAATTGTCGTTCTATCGATCATATAAGCATAATATGGCTAATAATATGAATTAGATTGATAATAATAAGAGTAATAAGTATAGTAATTGTCGTTCTATCGATCATATAAGCATAATATGGCGAATAATATGATTTAGATTGATAATAATAAGAGTAATAAGTATAGTAATTGTCGTTCTATCGATCATATAAGCATAATATGGCTAATAATATGAGTTAGATTGATATTAATAAGAGAAATAGGTATAGTAATTGTCGTTCTATGGATCAAATATGCATAATGTGGCTAATAATATGAGTTAGATTGATAATAATAAGAGTAATAAGTATAGTAATTGTCGTTCTATCGATCATATCTGCACAATATGGCCAATAATATGAGTTAGATTAATAGTAATGAGTGTAATAAGTATAGTAATTGTCGTTCTATCGATCATATAAGCATAATATGGCTAATAATATGAGTTAGATTGATAATAATAACAGTAATAAGTATAGTAATTGTTGTTCTATCGATCATGGAAGCATAATATGGCTAATAATATGAGTTAGATTGATAATAATAGGAGTAATAAGTATAGTAATTGCCGTTCTATCGACCATATAAGCATAATATGGTTACTAATATGAGTTAGATTAATAATAATATGATTAATAAGTATAGTAATTGTCGTTCTATCGACCATGGAAGCATAATATGGCTAATAATATGAGGTAGATTGATAATAATAAGAGTAATAAGTATAGTAATTGTCGTTCTATCGATCATGGAAGCATAATATGGCTAATAATATGAGTTAGATTGATAATAATAAGAGTAATAAATATAGTAATTGTCGTTCTATCGATCATATAAGCATAATATGGCTAATAATATGATTAAGATTGGTAATAATAAGAGTAATAAGTATAGTAATGGTCGTTCTATCGATCATATAAGCATAATATGGCTAATAATATGAATTAGATTGATAATAATAAGAGTAATAAGTATAGTAATTGTCGTTCTATCGATCATATAAGCATAATATGGCTAATAATATGAATTAGATTGATAATAATAAGAGTAATAAGTATAGTAATTGTCGTTCTATCGATCATATCTGCACAATATGGTTAATAATAAGAGATAGATTAATAGTAATGCGTGTAATAAGTATAGTAATTGTCGTTCTATCGATCATATAAGCATAATATGGCTAATAATATGAATTAGATTGATAATAATAAGAGTAATAAGTATAGTAATTGTCGTTCTATCGATCATATAAGCATAATATGGCGAATAATATGATTTAGATTGATAATAATAAGAGTAATAAGTATAGTAATTGTCGTTCTATCGACCATGGAAGCATAATATGGCTAATAATATGAGTTAGATTGATAATAATAAGAGTAATAAGTATAGTAATTGTCGTTCTATCGATCATATCTGCACAATATGGTTAATAATAAGAGATAGATTAATAGTAATGAGTGTAATAAGTATAGTAATTGTCGTTCTATCGATCATATAAGCATAATATGGCTAATAATATGAATTAGATTGATAATAATAAGAGTAATAAGTATAGTAATTGTCGTTCTATCGATTATATAAGCATAATATGGCGAATAATATGATTTAGATTGATAATAATAAGAGTAATAAGTATAGTAATTGTCGTTCTATCGACCATGGAAGCATAATATGGCTAATAATATGAGTTAGATTGATAATAATAAGAGTAATAAGTATAGTAATTGTCGTTCTATCGATCATATCTGCACAATATGGTTAATAATAAGAGATAGATTAATAGTAATGAGTGTAATAAGTATAGTAATTGTCGTTCTATCGATCATATAAGCATAATATGGCTAATAATATGAATTAGATTGATAATAATAAGAGTAATAAGTATAGTAATTGTCGTTCTATCGATCATATAAGCATAATATGGCTAATAATATGAGTTAGATTGATATTAATAAGAGAAATAGGTATAGTAATTGTCGTTCTATGGATCAAATATGCATAATGTGGCTAATTATATGAGTTAGATTGATAATAATAAGAGTAATAAGTATAGTAATTGTCGTTCTATCGATCATATAAGCATAATATGGCTAATAATATGAGTTAGATTGATAATAATAAGAGTAATAAGTATAGTAATTGTCGTTCTATCGATCATATCTGCACAATATGGCCAATAATATGAGTTAGATTAATAGTAATGAGTGTAATAAGTATAGTAATTGTCGTTCTATCGATCATATAAGCATAATATGGCTAATAATATGAGTTAGATTGATAATAATAACAGTAATAAGTATAGTAATTGTTGTTCTATCGATCATGGAAGCATAATATGGCTAATAATATGAGTTAGATTGATAATAATAGGAGTAATAAGTATAGTAATTGCCGTTCTATCGACC